>NC_040024.1:7639795-7919930 GCF_000972845.2 Larimichthys crocea | reverse complement strand
CACTAGAAAACAAAGACTGACAAGAGAGTCTGTCAGTTCCATCCTGCACCTGGTGGAAATGTACAAGAAGCCACAGCTGCCACAATTTTTGTTTCTTTTTCAGTACCCGATCTGTGCTGAGCATGAAAACAAAGAGACTAGCTTTTTCCCACATTTTCAGGTGTTTATGCTAAGCTAAGCTAAAAGATAGCAGTTCATTGTAGCATAGATAGCACCAGACTAGCTGTTTTTCCACATTTTCAGATCTTTATGCTAAGCTAAGCTAACAGCTAGCTGCTCAATTTAGCATAGAGAGTACCAGACTAGCTGTTTTTCCACATTTCCAGGTGTTTATGCCAAGCTAAGCTAACAGATAGCAGTTCATTTTAACATAGAGAGTACCAGACTAGCTGTTTTTCTACATTTTCAGATCTTTATGCTAAGCTAAGCTAACAGATAGCAGCTCATTTTAACATAGAGAGTACCAGACTAGCTGTTTTTCTACATTTTCAGATCTTTATGCTAAGCTAAGCTAACAGCTAGCAGCTCATTTTAGCATAGAGAGTACCAGGCTAGCTGTTTTTCCACATTCCCAGGTGTTTATGTTAAGCTAAGCTAACAGATAGCTGCTCATTTTAGCATAGAGAGTACCAGACTAGCTTTTTCCCACATTTCCAGGTGTTTATGCTAAGCTAAGCTAACAGATAGCAGTTCATTTTAGCATTATGCTAAGCTAAGCTAACAGATAGCAGTTCATTTTAGCATAGAGAGTACCAGACTAGCTGTTTTTCTACATTTTCAGGTATTTATGCTAAGCTAAGCTACAGCTAGCACAAAGACATGCATGCTTGGTGGATTTCTAAGCTGAAGTTTATCGGAACCAAGATGGCGTGAACGTGCAAAACTCACGATTTTATTGGAGATGGAAATTGGAGTTTCCATCTGCAACAGACTGGACAGCCGGCATCGGACGGGCAGGCTCCATAAAGCTCCAACTCGTTTTCACGCTTCATGTTGAAGAAAACCTCAGATAAAACATGTCGGTGGGCTAATTCTGCTACCACTTGTTTACAGACTTTTTAAAGGAGCAGCGTGCAGGACTGCAACCACCTCACCTCACCATCACCATCCATGCAAGAGCACCTGCTCCAACTGTGAATAGAAAAGGTTCGTTTCAAAGCAACCAAAACAAAAATATATTCTTATTTTCAGGTCTTCACACACAGATGAAAACATAGTTACACATATCATATTCCATGTCTACACACTGGACCTTTAAGAAGATGAAGAAGGATGCTGAGCCTCACATCCCAGCAGTGTTTGCTGCTCTTGAGGAAAGGGTCCCATAACGAGGTTAGCGCTCTTCACTCCTCCTCCTCCTCCTCCTCCTCCTCTCGCTGCGTGCGTAGTCATGGTAACAATCAGGACTACAGAGGAAACAAGACTTTTCATAAGTAGATTTGTGAGCTGCTGCTGCCCAGAGCCAAACACCCTGCACAACAACACAACATCTGCTGCCCGCTGACGGCAAACAAACACTTTGTTAATGAAAACCTCATCTCCATCACGTGGTGGTGGAATAATTAACTGTGAGTTTATTCTCAGATATCCAGCGAGGCTGTAGACTTTAATGCATGAACCGGGCAACATTCGATCTGAGTCAGAGCGCTTCAAAATGTCAAATATTTGTTTTCAATTTATTTAAATGCATTCAACTTCTCTTCCTGCGTGGGGTTGGATAATAACCTGACTCACTTGTCTGCCTGCTTAAACCTCCCTGTATGTATGTACAGTATGTGTGTGTGTGTGTGTGTGTGTGATGCCTGACACATGAACGGCTGTGCAAAGAGCAGAGTCATTGTGTCCTCAGGTAGGAGTGTGTGTGCTGCCCACCACTTTTCATTTCCATCTCGCCCACTCGCAAGCGCCTGAACTTCAAAGCATTTCAATAGAAACTTGTGAAATTAAATGACCGTGGCGTTCCAGCGTCTAGAAGACACAATCGTGCCGAGGTCGAAGAGGTGAGATCCTCGACCGGGGGAACTCGGGTTTGTGACTTTTGAGTTGGAGAAACATCCTCTGATTCATAGTTAGGAGATCATCAGGCAAAGGCAAACTACAAAATCAGCTGACGTGCTGTAAATCCACTGTACCAGCTCTATTTTTGAATAACAGTATAAAGAATGGACAGACGTCACCTGAGGCGGACTGACTGATGCCTGGGTCCTCTAATAAGTCATCTGTAACAGCATCTACCTGTCAATCAAAGCGTCCACGCTCTTAATCCTGCATAACTTTAAGCCTTAATATAATGTGAACAGGTGAGTTGTATATAAATTCACCCTCAGTACAGTTGTCATGAACTCCATGCTCCGACCTCCAACTCCCCACAGGCTCTGATAAGGATAAGGATGTCAGGGAAGCTAAAGTGACTGCAGGCTGATTGTAGAGGTCAGTCTTAAGCACATCATCAATGTGTGACCCTCGTCTCTACTGTAGTGACATGAGGTCAACATGCACTGGACTTAACCAAAAGAAGTGTTTACATCTCTAACACAAACTAATTCTCACGTACATATCAGTTGTTATTTGATATTTACACCTGATTACCGCCGGGCGCAGCTGTCGTCTCGGAGTCACGTACAAAAACCTTTGCATTAGCACACCGGCGTGCTAAAATAACCTGTTGAAGAGTAAAGGAGGTGTGAAATCTGGTCAACGTGCTCTTTAGTTATTCTGAAAACTGGGAGGATTTGAAACAAAAATATCGAAATTTATTAACAGCATGATATCAACATGAAGCTAAATGATAAACAGCAGAATCAAATTCCCTGTCGTGCTGTTTACTCTGATGTGATATGAATAAAACAAGTACCCAGCCAAAATTGTTGCTAGGAAGAAAGAAAGGAAGGGAGGAAGTTTTGGGTGCAACTCACGAGTTAGAGGAAACTATTTAAGAAGGCCGTAACAAACAGACAGCTGTGGATTTATGGGTCGCTGATCCATAACTCAATCCAGGTCCCATCTTAACAATGTGGTGACACAAGCAGAGAGCTTATTTCTGAAGGTCCCTTGTGGGGCTACTATTTTTCACCTCAAGGTTACAATGTGACCCAGCGGTTCGCCTCTTCTGTCGGCACAAAAGACGACAGGTGTGAATGGTGTTGTTTTGTTCCCCCCTCTTGGCCTTTTCTTCCCCTCCTGCCTCCAGATCCTTGACCCAGATACGACTGTTTTGGACGTGGAGGAGCAATGTGACTCCACTGCATTTAATACTGATCCCAGAGTCAGATGGTCGTGTATAAAATTCCAAGGGCCCCTTCGAGATGTCTTGGATCACAGAGTTGGATTGGCAGAGATCAAGCTGTCTCCAGGTCTAGATCGTTCTCTTGTTTTTTACATTGCTTGAGGTGAATATTGACAGAATATGTTAAAGAAAGATGGACTGGACTGCTAAGAGGAATCATTGAATAGAAAAAAAAAGATTAAAATCGATGGCCTGTTTTTATACGGTGCATGAAAAATGACAAACTCCGAACAAGCCAACAAACACAAAGGATACCAATCAACAATGCAGTAAATCAACATGACTGCACATTCAGCCCATCACTCCATCACTAACCCCTTTGTTTGTTCTCAGACTGACAGCCCAAACTGGCTAGAATTTCAATAACCTCGTGATAGTACACTGGAAATAGCAACTCGTCGTACCACTCCAAAGCATACAGGAGGAGAGGGAGGCAGGAGGAGGAGGACAGGACCAAACAGTCAGGGTCTGACTGCAACTACAACAGCAACATCTAAAGCAGAGGATAAATACCGGATCAGTTTCCTTTGTGCACTTCATAAACTGTTCAAAAAGTAAGTGAGCTGAATGCTTTGGGGGATTAGTGCAGATTAGAGTGATAATGAACAGAGTGGTGTTGGCTAATCTGTTTGTCAGGAAGGAGTGGGAGGAATGGAAGAGGGAGAGGGAGAGGGACAGGAGAAGGAGACTGATCGAGAGGTTGAGTCGTTGGGCTAGAATTGAAGGGATGAGCGATGAGGAGGGAGATGAGACAGATGACATGGAAATGAGCGAAGATGAGGAGGAAAATGGAGCGGTGGATGAAGAGATGGAGATGAAGGGAGGAGAAAATGGAGGAAGTGAGGTGAGGAGGGTTAGGAGGACGGAAAAGGAAGATGAGGAGGAAGAAATGGATGTGGTGGAAGTAGATGAGAGGGTAGACGTGGAAGAAAGTGAGGTGGACGAGCGTGATGGGGAGGAAGAGGCGGCACCGGACATGAACTGTGAGGAAGAGGAAGGAGGTGAAGATGAGGAAGAGGAAGGAATTGAGGTGGAGACGGAGGTTATAAGGGAGGTGGATACTGAAGAGGAGAAGAAGGTAATGGAAGCTGAAGAAGTGGAGGAAGAGGAGAAGGAGGTGGATGAGGCTGAAGAAGGAGAAAACGAGTTTGAGAGTGACGATAAAGAGGAAGGGGAGGTGGTTGAGGAGGAAGAGGAGGAAGAAGAGGAGGAAGAGGAGCATCCTGAGGAGGCGGAGCACTTCAGAGAACAGAGAAGAAGAAGCCAGGATGCGACCTTTGAGCAAAGTCAAGAAAGCACAAGCCGAGACGACAGGAGAGTCATGGAGGAAGTGAACTTGGCAGTGGAATCCGATAACGAAGAATCTGACTCAACGGGATTTGAGGAAGAATTTTACAACTTTGAAAGAATGAATCACGGAGAGGAGGCTGTTGGGAAGCGATATGAACATCCAGAGGAGCTAGAAGAAAACAGTATCCAAGGAGCGTTGGCTTCTACGGAAAGAAAAGAAGAGAAAGATGAAAGCGAGATGTTAAGAGATGAGGAAAAACCAGCTGAAGATTCTTGGACAATTGAAGATGAAAAGGAAGAGACCACGGACGACGAGGAATCAGTTGAAGCGGATGAAGACGCTGACAATAACGACAAAGATGTGACAAAGATTTACTTCAAAGATGATCATTTCCAAGTTGTATTTGGCACCTTGAAGGAGTTCCGGGACGCCTCTCTCCTCACTGACCTTACTCTGAGCACACATCTTGGGAAAAGTATCCATGTACACTCTACCGTCCTGGCTGCCGTCAGCTCCCTCATCCGAGAAAGTCTGAGCAGAAGCAATGTCGAGAGCAATCGAGCTGATGAAAGTAAAGACAGAGAGCACAGGTGGTTGGTGTCTCTGGGTCCAGAGGTGGATCAAGTTGGATTAGAGGCAGTCGTGGAGTTTGCCTACACTGGTCTCATGTCACGTTTGAACAAGAACACTGTGCACCAGATTAAAGTAGCAGCTCAAACGCTTGGCGCCCCAAGGGTGCTGGATCTCTGCACAGAGGAGGACGAGGAAACGTCCACAAAACCTGGAGGTCAGGAGAAGGAAGAAAGACTCTCGGCTGCAGAACAAATGACCATCAGTCTTCAGTCCATCAAGCAGCTGTGGGTGGACAAAGTGGGCTGTGATGTCATTCTGGAGGCTCTTGGAGGGTCGCTTCATGGTAAGTACACCTGCAATGAATTGTAGATTTATAGTAAAGTCAGACATCAGACATGTTAGAGGTCATGATCTTTGGATTCTTGATTCCATCCATCAATTTCCATCCACTTGTCGGGGGTCGGGTTGCGATGGCAGCAGGTTTAGCACGACGCTCCAAATGTCTTTTTCAGCAACACGTTCCAGCTCCTCCTGGGGTTTCCAGGCTAGATGGCGTTTATAGCCCCTCCAGTGGGTTTCTGATTCTGTCCCTGGTTCTCCTCCCAGTTAGACTTGCCTGGAATGCCTCCAAAGGGAGGCGCCCAGGGGGCATCCTAATCCACTGATCAATCCCTGGTTGCCAAACTGAAATTGCTTCTTGATACGGGCATGATTCTGACGAATGGTTTCTAAATTAGGCTTAAAACTGTATTAGAAACTGTTGCTCAGTTTACATCAGAGCAACATTCATTCTTAGCTTTGCTATCTGAAGTCACAATACAGAATTTCTTGCTGCTGAGGTTCTGAGGTTATGTTTTAAGTCCTATCCACCTGTTTGTTACCCTGGAATCTCGTAACCCATTGATCATCCACTGGTGACGATTTAGCATCTGGGGACAACGGCTAATGCGGTTAATGGATATCCAGGCCATGCATTTCTCCGCAGTTCGATAAGCAACTTGACATGCAAGACTGGCCGTTTGTTTACCTGCATTCAACCAGAGCCTGCTCAAACGTGATTAGTTAATATGACTCAGGCTAAAAACGGAAACCACAACACTTCTGATTCCAAGATCTTGCCTACAGATATCTGTTTATAGAGATAAAAATTAGGCCTGGGCTTTGTCTTTCTTTCCTTTACTGTTGATTCCTGTTGAGTTGTGTAAATGTTAGATGCAATTAAAGTGGATTTAAACTATACTTATCAGTGTCCTCTCTTTAGTTCACAGAGCGATCCTGGCTGCTGGAAGTGACTATTTCCGCAGCATGTTCACCTTGGGGATGAAGGAGTCCCATCAGTCCTGTGTAGACCTTCCCTTCCTTTTGGCTTCAGAACTGGAGGTTCTGATTGGTTGCACCTACAGTGGGGCTCTCTCCCTCAGCTGGGGGTGTGTCTTCGAGATCACCAGCACCGCTCTCCAGCTCCAGTACCAACCCGCCCTCTCCTTGTGCCTGAACTTCTTGCAACAAGAGATAAATCCTCACAGCTGCCTGGATGTGGTGTCGTTTGCTGAGGCCTACGAGATGGTGCAACTTCTTGAAGCTGCAGAGGATTTTGTTTTGCGGCAATTCCAAAAGGTGGCGTGCACTTCAAAGTTCAAGGACCTGCCACTCAAACAGCTCCTGAAGTACCTGAATAGTCATTCACTCTGTGTTCCCTCTGAGCTTGTTGTATTCAAAGCAGTGGTGGCATGGATCCAAGCAAGGCCCAGGATTAGGATTAAGCTCGCTAAAGAACTAATGAAAACCATCCACTTTCCCCTGATGACGTTCAAGGAATTCAAAGAGGTCAAATCTCTGAACATGTGGTCTAATCACACCCTGACAGCACTTTATGAAAGAATTTATAAGGATTTCTTCTTGGATGAGACTGCACCGCAGAATCAGTACCGCACCTATCTACCAAAAGAGAGTCTGATCTTGATTGGGGGTGACTACACATCTGATGACCTGAGTAGCCGCAACATCAGCAGAGAACTTTGGTTTGGGAATTCCTTGAGGAACCATATGGGGATAAGAAAGGCAATGGAGTGGAGAAAGTTGGGAGAGATGCCAGAGCCTGGAAGATACAGTCATGAGGTGGCAGTGCTCAAAGGACAACTATACATATTTGGAGGCAAGAAGTATTATGGCACCAATGACACCCTGAGCTCTGTTTACAGGTGAGAGAGGGCAATCTTGGACCCCAACTAAAAGGAATCATTTATGGTTTTCAATGTTCAATTGCTTACATTTGTTTCATTTGACCACATCTGTAGGTATGATCTGCTTCAAAACAGCTGGGAGTCGCTGGCTGACATGCACGAAAAGAGATGCTCCTTCTCTGCCGTTGTGCTGGATGGAAAGATATATGCCATTGGTGGACAATGTGGGCATGACTATAAAGAGAGTGTGGAACAATACTGCCCAATTACAAACTCCTGGGGGTAAGTTCGGAAGGGATGTCCATTTTATAGAGGAAACTGTGGTACAGTACATGCAGTATAAGGGTAAAGTCTTGCAAAGATTAGATGTAGCTAACATCTGTATGTTCTGTAGGCAGAGACCTAGACATAAAATCAGATGCAGTGGAAAATTCTGTTGAGAAATCCAACATTGCCAAAAAGATGGGTTTAATTTCCAGAGGCCTGGTTAGATACAGAGAGGAGAGGGTGTTAAAAAGGGGAAACTAGGCAACCGTTAAACAGCTGATGAGTATCAGGGTAAAAGTAATGCAACATGTCCAATGAACTGTTGAGGAATGGTTTCAACCATGGCCTTAGTTCGACTACTTGGATTTTTCTTCAGATGCATGTAAACCATCCAGAACACCTTTAAAACTTCACAGCAACACACAGTGTTCAGGCAGAACTTGAACTAGGTTTATTACAAACTTTTCGTTTGTGGTCGATTATGTGTTGTACTGAATACTTTCAAATACTCAAATAACATTTCTTCTCCTTCAGCTTCACCTGGCCCTTGGATCTGCCTCTGGGTGCCCATGTTGCAAAAGTTTTACAAGGTCAGATCTTTGTCTCAGGTGGGCTGAGCAACAACCAATGCCTTGCATCCATGTTTCGGTATCACCCAGAGACAGGAAGCACTTATTTGGCAAACATGGCTAAACCTCGAGCTCATCACTGCATGGAGACACTGGGTGAGTGTCTTTATGTGGCAGGTGGAGTCACCATGGATGATAACATGAATGTGTCAGACCAGCTAGCTTGTGAGGTGTACAATCCAGTAGCCGACTCCTGGACTGCCTTCACATCTCTGCCGGTGCCACATGTAGGTGCAGGAAGTTCAGTTTTGGAGGAAAAGTTTTATGTGCTCGGCGGATACAGCCAGGAGGATTACAGTGACACGAAGAAGGTCCATCGCTATGATCCCACCACAAGGAGCTGGGAGAACATGGGCTTGATGCCTGGGCCGAACAATGACATACGAGCATCTGTGTTGTGTTTGCCATCACATTTCCGATTGTAAGATTTAGTGACACGTGTCAATACTATTGTTGTTTATATAAAGTTTAGTGGTGCTTAAGTTCAGGATACTTTTGCATGTTAATAACATTTTATGTCTCCCATTAACTAATAATCTGATCAAGGTAACTTTATCTTGACAGAATATAGCTTTAGGCATTTCAAATGTAGGATATCTATGTAATGCAGTGCATTTATGGAGTATATATTGAAATGATCTGTACAGTCAAAAGTTGGTTTAGTAGTAAACTTGATCAAAGGAACCTAGGCAGTAGCTAGGAAGTGAACTGGCAACCATCCAGCTACCAGTAAACCCATCAGTTCTCAGGTTCTCACAGACTGAACTTTTGCCGCACCTTAAAGCCATGTTTAGTTGCCAGAGACAGGAAACGTTTATTGTTTTTCACATTTATTGTTCTGAAGAAGGGTTTTAGTATATTTTCATTAAAATCTACTTGAAAAAAAACAACGTGCACTATTTCTTTTTAGATCATATTTGTTGCCTGAGCTTCTCGTCAGTGTAAAAGCACAATGCCAGGCAGTGTTTCTAATCATTTATCATATCATATCAACTATACACTATACTTAAGTGCCATAAACATTTCCAATTGTTGTGTACTTTAGTTTGGAGTTTGGCATTTTGGCTTTGGGAAGCAAAAGAAACAAACAAACAAAAAAAGCAAGTGATGGATAGAAAGAGTATCTCGGGGTCTTGTTCACGAGGATGGAAGGAAGGATGGAGCGGGAGATTGACCGGTGGATTGGTGCAGCTTCTGCAGTGATGCAGACTCTGCACCGGTCTGTCCATCGTGGTGATTTACCAGTCGATCTACGTTCCTACCGTCACCTATGGTCACGAGCTTTGGGTAGTGACCGAAAGAATGAGATCACAAATACAAGTGGCCGAAATGAGCTTCCTTCGCTGGGTGGCTGGGCTCCCCCTTTAGAGATAGGGTGAGAAGCTCGGCCATCCGTGTGGAGCTCAGAGTAGAACCGCTGCTCCTCCTCATCGAGAGGAACCAGTTGAGGTGGCTCGGGCATCTCGTGAGGTTGCCTCCTGGACGCCTCCCTGGTGAGGTGTTCCGGGCACGTCCCTCCGTAAGGCGGCCCCGGGGAAGACCCAGGACACGCTGGAGGGACTATGTCTCTCGGCTGGCCTGGGAACTCCTTGGGGTCCCCCTGCTGCCCCCACGACCCGGCAAGGGATAAGCGGGAGAAGACGAAGATGAAGACGAAGGATAGAAAGAGGCAGATTTCAGTGTGCAACACATGCAGAGCAGCAGAGGGCAGTGTTGCTAAAGCCAAAGACATGTATGTGTTTGTAATGTTCTTATAACTCAAAGCACTGATGACTTTTAACTTGTTTCACGCAGTTTATATAAGAAACTTAATAGAACTAGAAACATGAAACATTATCATCTTTTTTTATATTGCCACTTCCAGAGACCACAGCGACTTTTTCCAGATTAGGAAGTAGTGTTTGATTTTTGTGCTGCCACTTCAATGTTTGTAATTCCATTGTTGTCTAAACCACTGGTGTCCTTAGGAAAACTAACTTTAGGGTCTATGTCTAATGAGACAGTTTGTTCAGCAGATCCCTTAATGATGTGAACATGCTATGATATGTCCTGGTTTAGAAGGATCTCCCTATGATAATCATAAAGAAATCACAGCCTCATGTCCATTTCTTGCACAGGAACTAATTTTGTGGGCAGCCGTTTAATGTAGAATCTACTGTATTTTGAAAAATGATCATAAAGATGGTTTTCCTCTTTCCTCTTTATGTGGGGTTACATGTCCAATGCTGAAGTGTGAGGGATATGTTACTCAGTGGATCCAATGAAACATTTCGAGGGCAAACGTCTACAAAAATGATAAAAACTGAACACCTTGACATAAATCTAGATCTGTAAGGGTAAGCAGGGCAGGGCCCTCAGGGAACTGAGTTCTTGTCATTTCCAAACAGCAGGCCTGGTATTGTGTTTGCATTTGACATTCCTTCACTGCACGTTGACTTCTGTGCCTTTGTTCTTTGTGGCACAGGGCCAAGGAGCCTTTCATACTATTATGGTTTGGTCTCAGGATGGTATAGTGGCTCTGTTGTGCTCTTTATAAGGGATTGCAGAAGTTCAGGCTTTAGAAACATTAGTGTTACAAACCCAGCCAAAAGAACAACCAGGAGCATAATTACATAAGAAAAAATAGATTAAATATTTGCGTACCTTTTACTGCAGTAACCATCTATGGACACAGGGTGAAGCAGTTCCCTCGTGTGCTGGCGAACGTCATTGCAGAGGGTGCAGAAAGTGGAATTCAGCCACAGGAGAAAGGAAAAGAGACTTTATTGGTGCACAGATTTATTTTTTCATTAAAGTTGATTTGAAAATGAAAGACATGCATTAGGAATTTTGAGAATTTTTAAGGAGATAAAAGAAAAAATCATTTATACGGTTTGGAAGAGAGCCACAATGTCACTATTGTTCTGAGTAAGTGTTTCTCCTCAGTGTGAAAGCACAATGCAATGCATTGTTTTTTAATCATTCAGAGAGGCAAGACAACGTGTGGTCTCTTGGATATTTTCCTCACAGATTGTGGAAGGTGTTTTCACCTCAGTGGCCTCTATACCTGCTCTCTTCACTTCAAGTGAGTAATCAGTGTTCAGGCCCTCGAGGATCCCATTTCACACAACTGTTGTTTTACATTGGAGCTGCTTAATAAGATTCTGAACATAAATGTATGATACAGTCTTTATGGCATCGCTGCAAACAATGTGCCTTGATCTGACTTATTAGCAGGAAGCAGGAAGTATTATTTGATGTTTGTGTGCACACAGAAGCAAACTAAAAGATAGGATCAAATCTGTGACGCAAAAAAAAACTTATTCAAATGTATTGAACCGCCTTTAACTAAATTGTATTTCGTTACTACAGTTTGCAACTTTTCTATCTGGCAGTCACGACTTGCTACAAGTGCCTGCAGAGAGTTAGGTAGCAAACAGTGTACGAGGAGTTCTTGTGATAAATATCAAGGCTAAAAATAAGGGTGAGATCCCCATCATGGCATGATTCACTTGTCAGCGTGATAAACAGAATTTTTGTTTCTCCACATTTGATTCGGGTGCCTTTTGATGATTTCTGAATTTTTGGCGATACGCCTCCGGGACTAACTCGTACGCTCGCAAAATTGCAGTTTTCACAGAGTCATATCTCAAACTCTCCTCTAAGGGGAGCGCAGAGACAACTTCTTGGGCTTTCCCATGAATCTCACACTGTAACAGCAGTGGCCAGACATCAATGGGGCCACTACAGAGCAGAGGCTACGCACTCAAATGCACCAAAGTCTACTTCTGTCTCACGAAATGTGGGCACTAAAGCTGCCAAAGCACCTTGAGGTCCTCCCTCAAGCTTCAGACTACCCTCACCTTTGCTTAGACACAGCAAGCTCTACCAGGATGTCAATTTCCACCGATTTACCAACAGAGTTTCCTCATACTGTGTTTGTCTTGCATGTCCTGGGTGGAGGCCTTAAGTCTGGTTGGGACTGGATTTGTGGTTCTGGTCCGATCTTTATCAGTGTGCACAGGTGCCAATTAACAGGTGAATGCAATCACTAATCATTGTGAACTCATCCAGAGAGCTAACAGGTGCATACTGTTACCGCCCACTGTGCCTTCACCTCGACTAGCACCTCAAATATTCTTAAAAAAAACAAACACTTCCTAGAGTATAACCTTTTTTTGCCCAGTCTGATCAAGAAGTTGCCTTTAAAGAGTGACAATGCAGTGATAACCTTTCCTAGTTTCCATCTGAGATCACATTACCCGCCTGTCTTCTTTTCAAGGTAGCAAACGATTGTTGTCTCTCACCTACAGCTGAACTGACACCTGTGGAATGTAACTGAGTACCTTTACTAAAGAACTGCAATAAAATTGCGCAGTTTTCTAAACTACATCCTCGTTCCAACATGGCACAAGAGTTTTTCTTCTGTTCCTCATTCTTTAGGCTGCTGACACGCAACACAAAGAATGTAATGTGACCATTTGTTTTTCAAAAAAGCCGCAGCGATAACAATGGCAGTGCAACATTTCCGTGATGACTATGCAGACACGGACATCTACAGCTGTAAAATGTGACTTATACATTCAAGCACCAATAATACAACATCAGAATGCACAGCTGCCCACCTAGCTCCGGTTCTGGCACGACACCAGCTCAGCTCCCTGTCAGTTGTTCGCCTACACCCCGGACCTCTTCCTGGTGGTCCAAACTGCCTGTGGTGCAAACACCAACACTCCCCCGGTGCTCTGAGCTCACAGTCCAGGCTGTGAAACAAACAAATCTGAGCTAACATTAGCTAACAGCAGCTGCAGTTCACAGCAGTTTAACAGCAGGAAACTCTGTAAATCACAGAGAAATAAAGTTGACTGTGTGTGACTTGATGCTGGAAAGCATTACATATGTCTCGCCAAAGTTACATAATGCAAGAACAGATGTGGGGGTTGTTATGGAATTTTCTATCCTTAGGTTACACAAGGTCACGTAGGGCCTTGAGGTCCTCGGCTGTATTAGCTGTTTGGCTTTGGTTGGGAACAGTAGGTGCCAGTCTATCTCAACACTGTGGTGTCCAGGGTCACAGAGACCTGTTGCTGCCTTCATAGACATAATAGATAGCTTGTTGTTGACGGTCCAATCTGCGTAAACAGACATCTGTGTCTTCAGACTAAAATATATTGACAATAACACCTCCATGGGTAAAGACATTCTCTGTGACTAATTCTGGGCGTGTAGTATTTGTGGTGTTATCTTGGGGTTTAAAGCCGATCCACCAGGATGAGTTGGACAGAATGTGAGACCGACTCAGGCACTTCTGATGAACTTTGAGAGTGTCTCTAATTCTCCTTGGTCAAGTGTCAATAAATAATACAGCATAAGACATCAGAGGCTCCTGAACACTTTCTTCTCTCACCTCACCATTGACCTTTGACTTCAGCAATTTCTCCACAATAGGGGGTCATAGAGTTCACTGTGAACCTGTTAATGTGAAATTCACAGTGACTAACGTTCTCAGCCCTCATTACTGACAGTTTGTCATGGATCTGTGCTTATTTCTTTGATTTCCAAGTCTATATTTTAGTATAGCGTGTTGTGGACTGTTTCACAGTTAACTGCATCATCTGAGCTCACATAATGTGATCGGGCAGGTTCAGGTGACTGTCATATCCTGTCAGTCATCATGTTGTGTGCTAAAACAATTTTCTAAAATACATCCTCGCCCCAACATGGCACAAGAGTTTTTCTTCTGTTCCTCATTCTTCAGACTGCTGACACGAGACACAAAGAATGGCATGTGAACTTTTGTTATTCAAAAAAGCCGCAGCGATAACAATGGCAGTGCAACATTTCCGTGATGACTATGCAGACCAGGCGTTTTTCCAACAAACTCTATAATAAGATGACTTTGACCTTACAGTATCACATTATTACGATGTCCATGAAATATGAATTTTAATGAATTCTTCTTCTGATACTGCAATACACAAAATACACCACACAATTCAGTACTCTTCACAGTTGATGTGAAAATACTAGTGTTGTTTTATTGTATTCTGTATTATGTGCTGCCATTTTAATGTTTATAATTCACTGTCGTATGCTTCTTTGCTGCTGTGAATGATCGACAAGCTTGAAGTCATGCATGGGTACTGTGCACTGTCCTTTTTAGCTAAACAATGAACAAGACATTATTTGCTCAGTCCATTGTACTTTGACTGATTGTTTTGAATCATGGAATAATATGATTTGTGAACATGCCATGAGATTTCCTGGTTTTCTGGTTTCCTGGTTTAAGGGCTTCTCCCAGTGATAACCATCTATAAAAAAATGAAGCTACACATTGCAGAGGCCGAATGTGTGCATAAAATACACCTTGACAAAATTCAGAGAATTAATTGAGATCGTTAAGAAAAAATGGAAATGGAATACAGGCACATCGAATCAAATCAAAGACAATAAATGAGAAATGTTTCACATTTCCTTCACAAATGTCCACACAGTAAACACAATTTCAGGGTGTGAAACCTGACAGCAAAAGAAGCCCATGAGTCGACAAGTGAATAATCAAGGCATGACACAGCAAATTTGCTTCAAGGATTCAATGTACACATCAAAAGGTTGAGTTCAGGGCTGGGAACTTTCCTTTAACATTTAGACATTGATGACAAATATATGTAAATATAATGTGTGTAAACCAGAGATTTCAGAGACAGTGGTTCCTTTGACAGTAGAACTTTGAGGTACCGACTGAGGATGCGTTGAAGAACCATGACACTTGCAGGGCAGGGACAAAAAAGTTTTTACATGCCTGAAGGAGTACACTACAGAGGACAGGAGATTTAATTTCTATTGTTTTCTAGTTTTGTTTGGGACTTTCCGTAAATGACGCAAATAAAATGAAAACTCTTGCTACATACACCCACCATGACGAATGGGCTGTCCCGATGAAGACAAAGATAAAAGGAGCTGTCTAGCCAGTTCTTGCACAGGAACTCTAAGGCTGCAGACGGCTGTCAGGTAAATAACCTGCAGTATTATAGCTTTGAAAATGGTCACCAAGGTTCTTTTCCTTCTTGCTTTATTCGGAGTCGCATCTTCCAATTTCCAAGAAAGAACGTGTGAACGGGAGCCAAGCAGACAAACACCAACCTTTTGTTCAAATTACAAGAACACAGTATATCTTAAGGAGAAGCAGAAAGACCTCGATAACAAACAAGCAATACTGGAAGACAGAATTGATCGTATCGAAGGTGAGCTCGACGACTTCGCGATTAACCTTGCAAGTGCAACCAGGGAGCTTGAAAAGATAAAGAATCAAACCGAGGCCGAAAACAGAAAAACAAAGGCACTGCTGGAGGAAAACAAAGCTGGAATCGCCAGCCTGAAGAGAGACGTTGAAGATCTGGTCAACTACAAGGAAAGAGTCGGAGGAAACTTCAGTGAGATTGAAAAGAAACTCGATGCAACTGAGAAGCGGTTGAGGGAAAGAGAGGTCAAACTTGCAAATCTGGAGAGTGATACTGAAGCTGAGTTAAATAACACACAGAGACTCCTGGATCAATATAAGGCTGAACTTTCCCACCTGAACACGACGGCCCACAGGCTTGGAGTCAGAGTCGAAGGCCGACTGAATGCCACAACGACAGACCTTGAAGCTAAAGTGACGGAAATACAAAAAAACAGTAAAGGTAATTTAAAAATCTAAAAATGAAATGTTCATTTTAAGTTACTGATATATACATGCAACAATGCATATTAAATGTTTTTCAAGTTTTTATGAATTGCTTATGAAAATGTCTGAAATGAAATATGTTATTTTTACAAGGTTTCAGCTCAGAACTGAAAAAACAAAAAGCTGCAGTTGATCAATTTAAAGAAGAAACTGGCGGTCACTTCAGAAATGTTGACCAGCAGCTGAAAGCACAAAATGCTACGGTGGCCCAGCAGAAGACTTCCATTACCACTCTGAAGAAGGACACTGCAGGTACATGTAAATGTTATTAAATACCCCTTTGTAATTACTGATCGAGTCTAATCCGTCACTTAATGGCTTTTTAGGCTGCTTTTCTTTTTTTTCCTAACAATGGTGACCTCTTTCTGTTCCTAGAAATAAAAGACAGGCTGGCGTCCACTGAGAAAAACCTCACACGAGAGGTCGACATCATTGCGGCCAGAGGTAAGGTCAGACAAAGGCTGTCTAGACTCTACATATTACATATTTCTATAGTCATAACTCTAAACTGAGTGTAACTATGTTTGCTTTCCTTTCTTTAGCAAGTACTAAGGTGGCATTTTCTGCAAGTTTAAAACAATCTTCTGGTGCGTTCACTGGACCTGGCACCAGTGACAAGAAAAATCTGATCTTTGACCAAGTCTTCACAAACGTTGGCGGAGCTTACAACCATCAAACAGGTATGTTTTGAAAAAAACTGTTATGTACATCCAGCATGGCATAGCGTCTTCCTCTGTTTAGTCAAGACAGTACAGGTAGGGAACACCAGTCGTTGCTGCCTTCTGGTGGTCGGAAATATGAATAACTCCTATCACTTATAATAAAACTTATCCTAAAACTTATAATAACTGTTTTTTTTTAATGAATTTACAAAATTCAATGTGAGCGAACATAAGAAAAATCGAAATCAAAACAATATTTGGTGTTACTAACCTTTCCCTTCAAACCAGCATCAATTCTTACACAGGTACGCTTGCACAAAGTCAGGGATATTGTAGGATTATAGTCAGGTGTACAATCAACCAATTATAACCAAACAGGTGCTAATGTCGCCCTTGACAGTTTGCCCATGTTCTACCATCGCTGTGTAACAACAAATTAGTCTTAACGTGCTAACAAGGCATTGCATTTTCTTCTTTTGCAGGCATCTTCACTGCTCCAAAGAAAGGTGTTTACCACTTTTCCTACATGACCTTTGGCTACTCCTGCCGTACCTCCGGAGCCATCCTGTTAAAGAACGGGCACTTACAAGTGAGCACTTTTGAATTCAAGGGACCGGATCGTACCGACACCACCAGCAGCACAGTCATTCTTGAGCTAAATGTTGGAGAAACCGTCAACATCATCCTGTGGACGGGTGGAAAAGTATATTCAAGTGTCTTCAGTGGGTTCCTCGTCTTTCCACTTTAGGGATGCATGCTTTTTGTCTTTGTTTCAAGGTCAAGGTCGAGGTATCTTTATTATCCCTGATGGGCAATTTATAGGGCAGCAGCAGTTGCTTAGTAATGCTAATGAAAGTAAATGATACAAGATAGATCCTGAGAATGCTTTGAACCCTTATTGGATCACAGAAATAAATATTGTTTAGCACTTTAAACTTTTATCGTAACTCTTTAATGCTCTATTGTAATACTTCCACTCGTGGGTACTATCCATAACTCGGATTAAGAAGAAAGGCTGTGTTTGCCATGTGAGTTACACTACAATGAAGTTTATTTAAGTTTTTATGCATTATTGCTCATTATATGATGATTCAAGAGCTATGATTTATTGTGGGATGATTCATTTATGTTTAAGAAGGGGAGCCTTTTGTGGCATGTTTCTCAGAACTTGAAAGAATAAAACATCAAAAGGAATCAAACTAAATAAAACCGTTTTAAAATGATGTCATGTAGTATTTTTTGAATAAGCACTCAGTAATAATAATTCTGAGTGATACACAAGTTAACATTGAATATTGTCCCTGCAATAAGGTGGATGTTAAAAGGACATGCTGAGATTTATGTCATCATATTATGATGTGCAAATTAATTTGATTGCTAGTTAGTATTTTGGATTGTATATTTGATTCTATTCTTTAGCATATTTCAATTATAGAGACAATTTCCATAAATTATATCACATCTCTGACAATGAAACAGACTTTTAGCGCAACTACATTTGCTCATAGTATGTTAAATTTCAGGAAGCACCACAAATGTTTCTAAAAATTATCATTTCCGTTATTAAAGTCTTAAGTGTTCAGGCAATCGGAGCAGACAGGCCCGCATGTCAGTAACAGCCCCCGGCAGTTTGCCCATATTCTCCCATCTCTGTGTGCTGGGATTGAACCGGTGGACCAGTCCGGACTCACTGTAATCTTCCTGGCAGTATCCTCCTAGTACATAGATCTTCCCCTCCAGGACGGATGAGGCTGCTCCCACGTGGGGCACAGGTAGTGACGCAAAAGCAGTCCAGGAGTCCGCCACGGGATCGTACACTTCACAGGCTTGTTGGTCAGTGTAAAACTTCCTCAGGTTACACACACCACCGGCGACATAAAGACGGCCTCGCAGGGGCTCCATGCAGTGCTGGGCTCGGTCATGGGCCATGTCTGCCAGGTAGGTGGTTCCTCTGCGTGGGTGGTACAGGAATGTGGAAACCAGACACTCATACTTACAGTTGAAACCACCAGAGATAAAGATTCCTCCATCTATGACAGTGACAGCGTGGCCGCTGAGAGCCTGGTCCAGGGGTTGGACGAAGCTAAGAAAAAGAGGTATCTAAATCAAATTAAATATACAAGCATGTTGCAAAAAGTGAAACTAAATGCTAGCCAGCAGAAAATAACAAAACCTCCATCGAGGACAGGTCATTTTAACCCCCCCTGTGAATGTTTAACACACAAACAAGCTGACTAGCAGGTGGTAAATGGAAGGCTTCAGATTTTGGTCTTTCCATGACAAATACAACCACGAGGCAGATCAGTCTGTGTGATCTGATGTGATGTGACAAATCTGCAACCGGTGGATCTTCTTATCCTGAATCAGCCGACTTTGTCACTGTTTGTCACTCCACTCAGAGACACCCACAGCTGCAGCAAGGAATGTTATATTACATAACAGAGGAAGCCACGACCTTAACCTCGTGACTGCCACCTACTGGCTTGGAACTTGTATTACACACAGAATACCAATTTCACATTAGTTTACTTTTCCTCAAAGCTTTAGTCTAAAGTCTAGTTTAAATATAGTATTAATATAATATATAATATAATAATAAAAATATAATCTTACCTCCAGGAGTCAGTGTCTGGGTTGTACATCTCGACACTGTCTACGTTGGTGTTAATCTCCTTATCTCCACCAATGGCAAAAAGACGCTCCTCGTTTACCACCACTGAGAAGTTACTTCTGAACTCCTGCATGTCAGCCAGCGTCTTCCAGCTGTTCTGCACAGGGTCATAACTGGCATGCATGCAAAGGTGAAATCAAGTTGTGTATCTGTGTGATAATATGGTGTTATTGTCTTCTTTTTTTTACCTGTATGCACATTTCATCACATCATTGCTGGTGTAGAAGTAGCATCCTCCAACCACATACAATCTTCCCCCCATTACTGCTATTCCATGCCTGAACGTTGGCTTGTCTGGCACCTCACCCAACTTCCTCCACTCTATCTCCTTCATCAACCCTGTACCACTGCGTAGGGAGTTTGCAAACCACAGTTCCCTGCTTGCTATGCGCAGACCCGGATTTGGGTTCATCTGGTCTCCCCCAACCACAACCAGAACATCTTTGGGACGCCGGACCCGGCACTGATCCTGAGTTTTTGGAAGACTGAAGGCAAATTCCTTGAATGCTGAGCCATAGAGTTCCACCTCCTTGTTTCCAAAGCACTCCATGCGAAGGTTAATGGCCCTAACCTCCCTGAACTCACGAAAGGTCATGAGGGGGAAGCGGACTCCAGTCATCAACAGGCCTGCCTGGCCCAACCTCTCCTCGGGATCAGCCTCAACCCATGATGATACAGCTCGAAAAACTGCCAACTCTGAGGGCACGCACAGACCATCACTGCAGAGGATGTCTAGAAGCTTCTCTGCTGGCAGGTCTTGAAACTTTGCCGTGGTTGACACCTCCCAGAAGTTCATCAGTACAAAATCATTGGCTTCCTCAAGGAGCTCTGACATCCCGTAGGCCTCAGCAAAAGATGCTACATCCAGGCATGAGCTTGGATTGATTTCCTGTCTCATGAAGTCAAGGCAAAGCGACAGCGCAGGCTGGAACTGAAGCTGAAGGGCCATGCAGGTAATTTCGAAGATGCAGCCCCAGCTAAGTGGAAGGGTCCCACTGTAGGAGCAGCTAATCAGAGCCTCTAGCTCAGAAGCTGACAAGAAGGGAAGGGTGACACGGGTCTGATGGGATTCCTTCATCCCACTGGTGAACATTCCACGGAAGTAGTCACTGCTTGCCGCCAGGATAACTCTGTGGACTGGTGACAGACAAAAGAAGAGTTCAAACTTTGTCAACAAGGTACCTGAATAGTGCATTTATTAAGAATAATAGGATTTCTACTAACCATGGAAGGAAGCCCCATCCACATCAAGAATGACATCACACCCCACTCTGTCTTCCCACAGATGTTTAATGGACTGAAGAGTAATCTTTATCTGTTCTAGGTAAGGGGTCTTTCCAGTTTTCTTCATCTTCTCTTTGTTGCAGAGATCCAGTATTCTTGGGACCCCCAGCGCTTCAGCTGCAGTCTTAATTAAGGCCATGCTGTCTTTGTTTAAAGACAATACAGCTCCAGTGTAAGCAAACTCCACAACCGCCTGTAGCCCAATGTGATCCACCTCAGGACCCAAAGACACTGACCTCCTTTGGACTTCTACATCCTTATTGTTGTCTGATTGTCCTCCACTTTCATCACTCAGTCTCTCACGGATGAAGGAGCTGACAGCAGCTAGAATAGGGGAGTGTACATGAACGCTATACTCATCATCAGTGGTCAGCGTCAGGTCTGTGAGAAGAGATGAATCCCAGAATTCCTTCAGGGTCATGAACACCTCTTTAGGATAGGTTTCACTGCGGTATGTGTGCACAAGTCCTTCATCCATAAATGCTTCCTCACTCATATGCTCCCCAATTCCCTCCTGACTAGTACCACTCATCCTGACCCCTGACTCCTTTTTCTTACCCCTTCCACTAATCAGCCCCATCCTGGAGTCATTGTAAGCCACGATCCTCCTCAGTTCGCGTTCGTCCTGTTCTATCCCTTCTTCTCCGCCATCTTCAATCGCTCTTTTACGCCTTTCCTTCTCTCTCCTCCATCGCTCTTCCCATTCCGATGGCAAGTAATGCCTAGTAAACTCCATGTCAATGTCTCTTCGGAGTACTACCTACAGTGGTCTGTCAATGATATTTATAATAACTGATATAATCCAAAACACTCTCTGTCTTCTAGGAATTTACCGGTCTATCTTATATTTATTTTTCTCTGCCTTCACAAATCCGTCTCTGTGCCTCTCTCAGACTCGACTTTCTTCAACTAAACTTTATAAACAAGCAGCTATTCATAGCCACTGGGTCAGAGAGATTCAGTTTCAACTAAGTCTTGGCATGCTCTTCATTTTGTTTATCAAGGAAGACCTGACGATCTTTAAAGTAAACCTTGTTGAAGGGCCAATAAATATGTAGTTAAATATTTTCCCAGTATGGACCTATTTCAAATTTTACCTTGAATAGTGGTTAAATAACAAATCCCGAACAAACAACTACTTTAACAGATAAAAGTTTAGAATATTTGTACTTTGTAATATAAGAATAAAACAACAACAAACAAACAAATACAAAATATCTCTATGTGCTCAAGCTCTATTTGCATAAAGGTAGTGGACGGAAACATGTATTAATTAACATTTTCTTTTGGAGAGAATGTCAGCAGACCTTTGGCATGCACTTTGTTCGTCAAGGCAGAAATAAAGATCACCGTCTCTCCACACTCCAAATACTCATGTGCACATAAAAAACCATGAAGGTAGAATCACCCAAACAAACACACCGTGGACCTTGACTTGTTTTGAGCAAAACAATACTTTATATCCTCATTGTCAAGAAGCAATGAGAATATAAAATATTGTTTTGAGCAAAACAATATTTTATATCCTCATTGTCAAGAAGCAATGAGGATATAAAGTATTGTTTATATTGTCAAGAAGCAATGAGGATATAAAGTATTGTTTATATTGTCAAGAAGCAATGAGGATATGAGGTTTATAGCTTTTATTTGAGTCACATAACCTTGAACCACAAGCAATGATTAACCTGGACTTTCTTATAAATACTGTACATGTCTTCTCACTGTCAGTCAACAGTCTTTTTAATAAATTCCACAAATATATGGTAAGAGATTCTGCTGAAGAATGGAGAGCTTCTCAGTGATGATGGCTGTCTGTTTGCTGGCTGGTCTATCTGTATGCCCGACTCGCATTGAGGGCAATCAGACCCAGATCACTGAGTCGACACATGAAGACAAACTGGTAGAGAACGATGCTATCCAGAATCTTAACCAAGGGCTGGAAACAACAGACTCACCAACCCACTCAAGCTGTGAACCACCCATCTATACAGTGCTAAAGGATCTGGGGGCTCTGCAAGAAAGGCTTGCAGCTACCGTGAAAGCCCTGGAAGAAACGAACAAAAAACTGGAGGACAGTGAGAGGAAGCTGTCAGCGCTCAACAGCACGGTGACTAAACTAAGTACAGTGGAAGGTAATAAAATACACTATAGCAATGCTAGAGTCATAGTTTAATGTGCAAACCAGCTATTGTGAGCTGAATGTTTATTCAAGGTTGTCTTAACTGTTGGCTGAAACTCAGAATTTGTTGCCTTGAGTTTAGAATTCAGAATATTATTCATGTTTACATCTGTTAGGGTCGCCTCGGGTTGCATTTTCTGCTGCATTACCAGTAGATGGCACCATTGGTCCTGTAAATGTTTTTTACCCTCTGGTGTACAGACATGTGTACTCCAACATTGGAGGACATTACAGCCCAGAGACAGGTCAGTGTAAGCTTTTTTTAATTTGCTAGCTGGCCCTTTGTATTGAAAGTACTGTACTGTCTCATAACTGATTCTTTTTTGTTGGTTGATGCAGGTTATTTTACAGCACCAGTAAAAGGAGTTTATTATTTCACCTTCACATCCTTCTGCTGGGGAGCAAGTACTAAGGGCTGTGGTGGCACTTTGTACAGAAATGCAAATCGGATAGTGTCGTGGTATGATTATCCTTCAAGTCACCCCTCCTCTCAATCCAACAGCGCCGTCTTGCAGCTGGAAGTTGGAGACCATGTCAACGTTCGTCTGTGGCACAATATGAGGATCAGTGATAATGTAAATAAATACTCCTCGTTCAGTGGATTTTTGCTTTTCACTATGTAGAGTGTGACGACGTGATTTCACACAAATCAAACTTTGAATGATGATCCAAAGATTACAAAGTATAACGTGACTTTCTGTTAGCGCTTCATGTTGTCAGTCATTTATACTTTTTACATGACCTGATTATTGTTGGAGTACATTGGAAACAATAATAAAACCTGTATATTTTAACACTTTAATCATTTTGTCATATCAGTAGATATGTTATCTTGAAAATGGGTATATTGTGTAAGATTCATCAGTCGAGACACTCATATCTTTTGGGATTGCCCGATGTTGACTCCATTTTGGCAAGGGATCCAAGCAGAAATTCTGAGCTTTCTGAAAATTACATTACCACTGAACCCATTACATTATATACTAGGTTTGAATCCAGGGGAGGACTAAGGCCCAACTATTACAGATTCTCCTACTAGTGGCGAGGAAAATGATAACCCTGTGTTGGCTCAGACCTCTACCTCCCACCCTTCAACAGTGGCGAGAGAGACTAAAGAATGTGTATTTGATGGAAAAGATAACTGCAAAACGTCATGTACAATTTGTGGGCCCCTGTCATTTCCCATTTTGGATGGCCAGACAGATAATTTGGTAACGTCTGGTCGTAAGAAGCTATTTCGGTATTGTGTCTTATTTTTGTTGTTGTTTTTGTTGTTTTGTGGAGGTCTCCTGCGGAAAGTACTTTCTCCCCCGTATTCTGGGATTAGTTTGGTGGGATGTCCATCAGTATAGTTTGTCTTGATTTGGGATTGTAGGTTTGCTGAGACACTAATTGTTCCTGGGTTGTTGTGTTGTGTTTTGCTTTTAGTGTAATGTTTTGTGTTGATCTTTATATGCATAATTTTAAATAAAAGAATGTAAAAAGATTCATCAGTCGTGATTACCACCCTGAAATCAAAATGTAGCACAGAAATTTTCATTTACAAATCATCATTTTATTACATCATTGTTTGCTCTGTTAACATTCATGACTCTTATGTAAATTGTTATTATGTAAATTAATGGCACTTTCCCGAAAACACAGACACTCCATCTTCTGCTTCACTAATTTCTTGGACCAATCGAATAAAAGACTTCTTCACTTTGAATTACCTTTGTTGCAAAATGTTCACATATTAAAAGAAATTCTTCATGTTTTTCTAATAAAACTCATTTAAAGAAGATTTCTATGGCAATAAGTTCACTTAGGGAAGAGTAGCATGACAACTGCACTTCCCAAATTTAATAAATCATGAATGATTCAGTTATGTTGTCCGCTGTATATGTAATACTTTATATCATAAAGAATCTGTAACCATTTCCACCAAGTTAAGTGCATAAATAACCAAAAATATGTCATGGCCTTGGTGAATGACATCAAAGATTAAAATCAATCAGTCCTGTATCGTACGAATCATGTGATCCCTTCGCCTATAAACCCAGAACTAAACACACGAGTGGCTCCTACATAACATAACATAACATTTTGCAATATAATTTCAGGTTTTATGTCACAAGGCTGAGGTGAGTCAGAAAAAAAAGGTTTCAAGGAGTATGTCTGTGGTACAGAATCGCTGTGAATGCTATAACACAGTTCAGTTTCAGTGCTGTGTTTGTTCATTTGAGAAGATATCTGTTTTTGTTACACAATAAAATGTTGATGAGAAAGGAACATCAAGTGAAAGGAGAAATTTAAGGCACAGGTCCCAAACCCCACTAGAGATAACCAAACCTTTACAAGGGTGTCGAAGCCCCTTCTTGATTTTAAGTAGTACAAGAAATTAAATTTTTCCTTAGCTGAAGGTGATGAGGTATTTTGGGTAGGCCTGGTCATCGTGGAAGACCACGAACATGGAGGGCGTCTGCTGGTTGTCTACCACACTGTCGAAGCAGTCAGTGGGGTCTGAGCCTCGAGGAGGGGGAGCTTTAAAGTGACTTTGACCGACCGTGTAACGGCCGGTCAGGACACAAGCAACATAGACCCGCTTCAGGCCTGATGCGTCTGCTGGGGAGAATCTACTGGCCGAATATGCTGCATTGACTGCGAAGTAAACTCCCTTCCCGAAAGCAGCAGCTGGGATAGAAATAAAAATAAAGACATTGTGCTTATTTGTTTTCTTAAGGAGATCAACACCAGTTTCGTGAAACTACACACCCGTTTAGCTTAGCTTGGCATTGCCAAGAGACAGTCAACCACATAACCCTCCATAACCCCACCTAGGTTTTTGTAAATAAACAAGATATAAGATTTCTAAGTAAGCGTTAGAGGTGCTCCTATGGCATACTAAGCAAACCTAGCTGCAGAAGCTGAATTTTCAGGGGATTAAATATAACACGTGACAACATTTCTTACCATGTGTTCCTGCGTAGCTTCTGTCAAATCTATCCTTTTCAATACAGTTGCATGACTCTGCTGATGTGCCATGGTAGAGGGTCATCTCCCCGACCTCTGCCGGGCCATTCTTGGCATATATACGCTGCTTACACACGGCATAGGCTTGCCACAGGAAGAGGTTTTGCACACGCTCGATCTGAGATCAGAAAACAATAAATCAATGACTTACTCTGCAGTGTGTGTTTTTTATAAGGGTTAGAAATTAAAATAAACTATGTGGAACTCACTTTGCGAATGTTGTACTTAGCTGTTTTGAGGAAACCCTGGGCGACCAGCTCGTACTCCGGTGTTTTGGGTTGCAGCTCGACCTTTTTGAAGAATTCTTCGTGCATAGGTTCCCATTGTTTTGGCAAATCTAAGGCCAAAGTAGATGTCAGAAAAATGTATGTTATGAAATAAAGTAAAAAAAGTAAAGTGGAAGTGGAAACTAGTAAATGAGACATACCTATTTCAGACTCGTGCCTTTTTACTTTGTACGTGACGCCTGTGAGCCAATTTGTGGCGTCTTGTGTCCTCAGATTTACTTTGACCGCCGTGCAGTCTGGTGCTGTAATGTCTACAGACACTTGGTTGTTTATGTGAGCCCCCTCCAGCAAAAAGTTGTCATGCAGGGTCAGCTCATGCCAGTCTTTATTTACATCCTGAATTGACCACTGCACATTGAGAGCCAACATTGCTTCTTCTTTATCTTGAATATCTTCACAAAGTGCTTTTTGGACTGCTTTGCTTACAAGCTCAGTGACACTCAAAACATCCTCTTTTAGGCCATTGAGCACATACACATCTCCTCCTGACCCTGACTGACCTCTAGCTGTGTTTCCTGCTCTGCTGTCGTTTGTACCAACAGAACTTTGACGTCCTCTGTACTCCATGCTTATCTCTAAGAGTTTGACTTTCGCCTGCACTGCATCCAGCTCCATGGCATCA
Source organism: Larimichthys crocea (assembly GCF_000972845.2). NCBI lineage: Eukaryota > Metazoa > Chordata > Actinopteri > Sciaenidae > Larimichthys > Larimichthys crocea. The sequence goes on along the minus strand of NC_040024.1, from coordinate 7,893,279 downwards.
AGCCTAGAAAAACTAAGCACATCCACCTCCCTCTCTACTAGCTGCTTCTGGAGTATCCCCTCCAAATCTCTCTTGATGGTTGCGTTGGTGTCACGACTACAGCCAATCACACTTATCACAGCTGGCAGTGGCTTTAAGGAGATGAAGGTATTGCGGCGAGGTGCTGAAGTTGTGGAGGTCCTTGAACACTTGTCTTGACACTTCTTAAGAATCTGTTTAGCTCTTTCTAAAAAAAAAAGAGCAAAAAGATGATGAGAACATTTTCAATCATCAGCGTAAATTTAATCTTCAAGCCTTATAAATAAAACCAAACCTCTCAGGCTGAGGTGGCGACTGGCTGTTAGTCCAAAGCGGTTCTCCAGCTCCGATCTGCCAAAAGATGTTACAGAACAGGAAGCTTAAAATAACCTATTCTGACTTTGTCAAACAATGCGATCTATTATTCGTTGCAGCATGAGTTAAGATATATATCTGACCTGAATGCCTGGAAGACCGGTTGTTGCAGAATAACAATGCGGATGAGTAAGAGGGACTTTGGTTTCAAGTCCGTAATAGCTGAGGTCATGCCGTCCAGCATGGCTTTACAAGCTTTGACCGAGTCCATACCAGCTGCACCTGCGGGGATATGAATGACAGTGGTTGTGAATCCACGTTGATATGCCACAAATGTTGCCATCTATATTTCTGCAGTGACTATTGTGGCCTTTTGTTCTTATTCACTATGCTGCCTTCAAGTACCATTATTCGTAATGTGTAAAAATTTTATATTCTTAACAGGTTATATCCTATGATAATGGCCTATTACAAAAAAGGCAGCATAATCTATATCTTAATGTAGATATATAGATCTATTACCTATTATCTATCTATTATTATTAGCGTTGACCATGCACAAGTACACATAAACACACACAGTACAAACCAGTATTGATAGCTGGAAAGGCCGCTGAGCGATAGCCTTTGCTCTCACACTGCTTCAGTATCTGTTTGCATTTTTTCCGTATCACCTGAGGATCACGCATGAAACTGGCGTGAATGATTTCCCTGCAGCCAAGCAGCCCCGGTCCTGTGGTGCACATGTGGTCTGCTGGAGTTCCCACTGATAAAAAAAAAACGTAAAAAGAAAACAATCTGTTGATACATACATACATAACACAAAGAGCCAGAGTGAAATATTTTATTTATTGAAGTCATAACGTTAAAAGGGCATAGGGCTGTATTTTCTCTGGCATTCAATGTTTATTTTGGTCGTTTCACAGATGTTTAAATTGTTGGACTGCAACCAAATTACTAGATAATTGTTAAGACTGAAATCTGAATTAATACATATTTCCATCCATGATAGTAATAAACACAAACCAGGAAGCTCCTAAAAGTATTTGTAGTATTTTTCACTCCACTCTTAAGGCTTACCTTGTGCTAACTCTGCTTGCACAGTAGCCCCAGCTGCAGTCAAAATAGCTTTGGACACACCTGTAAAGTTTGTGAAAGCACAGTTACTGTAAGATCTAACCTGGTGCAGTATGTATATATTCAAGTCAACCAGAAGCTTTATATAATTCATCAGTCATACCAGATGGGTTGCTTGAGAAGTCAGTTGTGTTGATGATAGCATCAGTGGTCTCATTAATGATGTTATCAAAGACCAGCTGAAGCTTGACTTCACCCAGCATGGCTGTGACCTCATCGTTAGTTAACGAGACATGGCGGTAAAATGAAGCTAAAGTTATGGAAATAAAAGAGAAAGTATAATTATGGTTAATAGTTTTATATGTACACTGAATCAAATGATGACACAATCAAAGGAAATTAACCCAAAATGATTAGCTTGATTTAGCTTCATGTTTTGGTTTTACACACGTAAATCTTTCGTATGACAAAATAACTACAACTAATTATTCTGACTTCCAAAGTTATATTTCTGCCATGGATGTATTTTATATTTATTGACTAATCAATTCAATCCAATGAGAATACTCATCTGACAATACAGCAAAAAGGTTTTCCAGCTTCTGGGTTTACTTCTTTGTAGGAGTGTTTCTTCCACTGTTCACACTAACCTTGGTCTGGGTTAGCATCGTTTGTGAATCCTCTGAGATGCAAAGTTCCCTGGGCGGACTGGAAAGCCTGTAGTAACAAAATGAAAGATTGAATTCCATAATAACATAATAACTCCAACACTAATTGTTTCAACATAGCATTACATTACATACTGGTCTGATTCGTATTTTAGAAAAATAAAATTAATTACAACAGTTCTTGGTAAAATCAAAATCAATAATAGGTTACAAAGAGCATATCCTACGAACAATGAACCTGGACACACACTTTGAGATACTTCTTTTTTTGTTAGATGCTACTGTATTTTCTTTACCTTGCTAGAGTCTTTGTCATTGGGGTGGACGACAATACGGACCAGAAAAGATCTGCCAGCTCGGTTCTGTTCAAATGCACGGACCTCCTCTAGTATAACCTTCGATACCACGCTGTGAGGAAAACGGAGGACAGAACCGGTCCCAAGCACAGGTAGGGCAACTGATCTAAAGCCTCTGATAGCACAGGAAGCCAGCATTTTTTTGATACCCTGTCTCAGAACCTGGAAAATTCAAGGATTACCATGGTTACTACACCTCTTACTTTTTAAGAGAGTATGAAAAACACAGAAAAACATTTCACCTGGACTGCAGTTCCCTGTTGGTTGTTATCCCAGGGAACGAGGTTGAGGAAGAACACTCCATTAGACTGTAACGTAGGTAAACCGTCCACCAGGACGATGTCACCAGGTAGGGTTGCTCCTCCTGCTTCGTGATGAAACTTTGCAGTCAGCTGAGGTCCAACCACACTGGACAAAGCGTTTCCAACACGGGTAGAAAGAGGATCATGGCCAACCATAGGAGATGCCAGGCCGTCCACCTTGGGAGAACACAACAGTCTAACTTCATCCAAGTTCACACTGAAATGCTCCTAATAACCATGTTTATCCTGAAAGTAGACTCTGTTGTGCAACTGCTCTGTATGCAAATAGACTCTGGTACCTGCAAACTATAGCCTGTAAAACTTCTAGTATCAAGTAGAAAAATTTAAATTATGCCGCTTTAACTTTGCAGCAAAGTTTCTTACCTGCTGGGTCTCAAGAGTTCCCTGAATGATCTCTACATGGACACCATCTCTAGGAGCCCCAGCAGAGGCTCCTCTTTCAGTGTCTTGGGCAGGAGCCTCTGCCTGGAAGCCCAAATCAGTTGGAAAGTTTCCTGTAGCGATCCCTTGGAGAAGCCGATCACATGCTTCCTGCATGGCCCGTACCACCTCTCCTCTGTTATCAATCAGGATGATTCTGCTCAGACTTCGCCCTCCCTGACTGGCAAACTCCTTAACAGCAGTTACAATAGCCTCAGAACATACAGTGACAGGAACACCAAACACACCTGAGCTGATACAAGGAATGGCAATGGATTTGAGCTCCATGTTTTCTGCTAAATCCAGAGCAGACCGGACAGTTTTTTCCAGTAACATTCTTTCTTTACCGCCTGATTTTCCACCTACAGGCCCAACAGCATGCAGCAGTTTCTTACAGTTTAAGTTTCCCCCTGAGGTCACTACCACTTCACCTACAGGGACTTTTCCAGTTTGCCTTACTATAGCATTGCTCTCCTTCTGTACGTCAGGACCACCTGCTTTACTCAGTGCAGCAGCAACACCTCCACCATGCATCAGATCCTCATTGGCAGCATTGACCAGGGCATCTGCATCTTGTTTGGTAATGTCACCCTGAGACACAAACACCTGGAGCCCACCACGAAGGCTGTAGTTAGCAACTGTTATCACTCCTCCGCCCAATCTTTCACCAGATGCCAAATTCTGACTAGTAGCATGAGGTTGTTCTTGAAGCCATATGAGACACCTTTGAGACTGAGCAACACGTAAAATGTTCTCTCTTCCAGAGGGACTTACGAAGTACCTTACCGCCCCGGGCTGGTCAATGGTGATTCTGTCCTTAACAAGAGAGTCCAGAAATGGACCCAGCCTGTTCCTGACTGCAGTCACATCACTAGATGGACCTTGTAGCAACACCATGGGGCCAGAGGAAGATGTTAAAGGATGGAAGGTAACCCCTGAACAGTCAAACTTATGTAGCTGCATAAGTTCTGGTAAGAGTTGTACTAACTCTGGGAAAGGAAGATTGACTTTGCCTTCTACGCATGACTGATCCAAAATAAACTGTGTGACAGCTTCACTCAGTTCTTCAACTTCTTTGGTGTGGCCCAGCAAGCACACCACGCTGTCTGAGCCAAACACAACCTGAGCCCTATACTGCCCTTGGTTCATCTCATTTGTCTTGAACTTGAGCTTTTCTTGAAGCTCCTGTGGCACAACAAAGCAGTTAGGAACATCAATCTTGACCTCCTTGAATTTTTGTTTCATTTTTTTTTCTGCGTCATCCAATTTATCAGCAGAGAGGCTGAAGAAACGTAACTCTGTGTCTCGTAACTCTACCTCCACCTTTTCACCAACGGCTAAAAAGTTACTCAGCACTGCTGGATCTCCGTAAGCCTTCCTTAGGAAGGCCAGAAAATGTGGGCTCATGTCCGATACTTTCCTTTCAAATACCAAATTCTCCTTATGCGAGATCCAATCTCCAGCCTTTAGAATGTCCTCCACAGGACCTTCCAAAGCTAACTGACCTGCATCTCTCTGCGTGACCTTCACTCCTGGAAAATCTCGTCCCAAACTGTGCTCAATCTCTTCCCAGAGAAGACGGAGCTTGGCTTCGCCTAGTCTACGAGTTCTGGTTTGCTTCTGACTTAAACGTGACCCTCGTTTCATACTCTCATGCAAGCCCATTATATCCATCACCCTGGCCGTCACCTGAGAACATTTCCCAACAACAACAGCCATGCCAACCTCGCTGTACACCTTCACCTCATCTGCGGTCTGAGAAGAGCTGCAGGACTGAAGCACAGCTTTAACTTTGTGAGGATCCACCTCATAGTGGCACTGGTAGCCTTCAAAAAGTTTGTCTACCTCGGCTTTCCAATTTCTAACTTCATCGACAGCACCAGTTTGAGCTAAACTCCTGACTAAAATCCTCCCCTCCTCTTGGTTAATCTTGGCAGAGCAGGCCAAAGAGGTGAGTCCTTTCTCTAGTTCTTCCTCAGCCTTGGGACATTCCTTGAAGTAACGAAGGAGGTAAGGATCAAGTTGTAGTTCATAGTCTTCACCACTAGTCAGTGGGCTTGAAGCAAGAGTGGACTGCTGTCCCTGTAGTTAGAAAAAATATCCATTACATCAATTTAAATTTTTTTAATAATCAAAATGAGAGTTGAAAGATTTCAGCTGGTTCTGATTTTGGAAAACTGACCTGTGATGAAGTCAAGTCCACCTTTGGACTAATTGATTTGCTTGTAGGTTCTGGGCTGTCTCGCACGGTCAGCACCAGAGGACTACCTGCAAGCTCCACCACATGTTCAGATCTCTGCAGGACTCTTTGCTGAGCTGAGACATAAATGGGGACATTGCATATATATGAGGGGTTTTGTCTTTTGTCTTTTCAGATTACTTTTCAGTTTTGTCACCACTCCATCCTCCAAACTCTGCATTTATTAAACTAAAATAAAGTGTGTACAATGTGCTGGACCCAGATCAACCTGACCATGATATCATACATCATACATGTATTTTTTTTTAAATATTGGCATTAAATAATTACTCATTATTTCAGCAGCACTGGTATCCTGCAGTCTGTGTTAAATTGTGGGATGGTTTCTGAAACTGACTGAATATGGCACAGGCTCCACCTAGAACATTTTTCACCAGCCGCCACTGCAACAACAGTGGCGCTATGCCTCACCAATGGGGCCTGCCCCACAGTTTAATGTCTTTATTGGCACTGTTGTGCTGATAATAACTTTAAAGCACACCCTTGAATGCAACATCACGATTATACAGCAATAACCGACTTGAATAAAATATATAATCCAAAGATAATCACATTTTGGGGCAATATGTGGCCAACCGCATCACTGCCATGCCGATAATAACACGTGAAAGCAATAATAACATTAAAGCACACAATTAATATAGCTTAATTACAAACCTACTTAGCTTATGTTAGGATAATATGACACAAATATCTAATACTGCGTCAGTGCATTGAACTCAATGTGAAAGTGAAACTAAGATGTTATGCATGTTAAATGTACAGATTAGTTTAATACACAGTTGAAACACAGTTTGAGAAGCAATAACATCAGCTGTCATCAGATTTTTCATAAAAGACAACATTAAGATGAACCGGGGTAACCCTGTGCAGACACACTTTCACTTTCACTTCTAAACGAAATATTAAAAAAAAAAGTTAAAAACAAGGACACAAGTAAACAAATGCACGTTTAAAAGTCACTTCTCTTACCGTCTCGGTCTTTGAATGCAATCCTGTAAACTTTATCGTGTGTTTCTGTGAGTGAGCCGCAGTCTCCTCCTCCTGATTTGCGCTGAATGTGGAAATATTTTTCTATCCTCTTCTTTTGCTCTTCATTCAAGCCGGGACACTCGAAGAAAACGGGGTACTCCATCATGTCAAAATGAGGCAGCGCAGGCCTGAACAGGTGAGAGACGGACCTGCGTCAGGCTCGGGTCGGACAGGGGCGCTCTCTGCACTGAAGACAAGGTTCAACGTTCAACAAGACGTACAGGAAAGACGAGGGGTGCGGCCGAAATGTCACAGCATGAGAAAGAAAGCTGCACCATTCAAAAGATGGACCACAAAAGGCGCATCAACATACTTCTCCTAGTGGACAACCCCCTTAAAAACACAAACAAACACTTATTATAATAATATATATATAATATAATAAAACGCATATATAGACTTATTATAGAGATAATTTAAAAAAGGATTATGCAACCAGTTCTTCCGACCAAGTGATCTGATTGGTCAACTAGACATTTGTGCATGAAAGCACATTTGACTGATCACTAAAAAATATTACTCTGCAATTTCCACATTGTCACATCCTAAAATATAAAACACCCCACAAGTCAGATTTAATAAAGTAAATGAATCTGAAATTTCGACGTTCTTTATTAAATATTTGCTCAGCAGATAAAAAGCACATTACATGAAATGCAGCGTGTAAAAACAATGAAATCCATTTTGCATTTGAACCATTTTTTGGACACATACTGGCTGTTGCAGGATTAGAAACAACTGAGTCTGTAGAGAGGTTAACATCAGGATTTCTTTAAAAAAGAAAAAAGTTTACATTTTATAGCCATCACCAGCATCTTAAATGAATAAATTCAAACATGTTGTAAGTATAAGAAGCAAAACAGTCCATCATAAACATACATGATGATACAATTAGAGATTAATGAAATCCATCATTTCAGAGTTTATTCCAATTAATGTCTGCATTTTGAAAATCTGTGTCTCTCCCACATCCAGGTTGAGATTCTTGACATTTGAAAGACTGTACACAGTTAGTGTTGATAGGTTTGTTGCGGCAGAAATATAAGGCGCTTATGGTTTTAAAACACACTACAGAGCACAGATGAAATTGAACATTTCGGTGTGAGTTTTTTTGACCCACTTATGTTGTCCTCCTCTCTCCATGGCTGCAGAGTCGTAACACCAATCAGTCCTTCCTTCTGGGTCCCAGTTGTTATAGGAGACCAGCTGGTCACTGACCCAGAACCACAAATCCAGAGCGCAGGTGTAGCGCAGTCCCAACCAGACATAGGGAGTGTCGGCGTTCTTGGCTCTCTTTTGGACCCATCTCTGCTGGTGTGGGTTAGTGATAGACACCAATTGACGGTAGTGATCTCTGCAGTAATCCAGGGCCTCCTCCCAGGTCTTCCTCTCTTTGATCAGGATCACTTCATCTGTTATGAGAAAATGAAGACACAGACAGGATCATGAAAGCAGTCTTGTTGGTGTTCAAGAGCTTTCAGTGTCATAACTCAGTTCTGTGTTTTAAAATAAATATATTCAGCACCGACAGAAATTCAACAAAAATACATAAATCATATGATAATCACATGAATCACACTGTCAGTTCAGCTGGATATTGCAAAACTCACCGTCGTAGCAGAAGAAAGGTTTTGTTTCATCACAATCAGCAGATCTCCATTGTCCAGAACTTTTTAACAAAGCACAGTTCTTGTCTCCAACTTCAGGATCCCAGTTTCTAAAAGAGGAACTGCTCCCATCTGACCACCTCCAGGTGTCTCTGAACAGGCCGATCCAGAAGCTTTCAGTAGGTGGATTCAGGTCTTTTACCTGATTCAACTGAGTGAGTCCACTGATCAGATCAGTGTGTTTGTCTCTGCAGTACTTCTGAGCCTGTGACCAGTTCATCTTTTCATTAATCACACAGTATGGGTCAGTGGGTCGCTTATTTTCTGTGAAGTAAACAGAAAAAAAACATGGCTCAATTACATGAACAGTATTATGTGATTGAGTTACAAGTTGGATTATTAGCTACATATTCTCACCATCATAGCAGATGAATGCATAATTGATAGGACAATAATCATCGAACCATGACTTTTCATGATTTATGAACACACAGTTCTCAAGACGTCCACCAAAATCATTTGGTTCACCATCAGCCCACTGTGCCTCACTGTCATTGTACTCCAGCCCTGGCAGAGACCAGTGCCACGTCCTGTTCTCTTTTCCTGAGTTGTTGTACAGTCCGGTCCAGGCTTCAGCTTGTGTCTTTCTAGAGTTATTAAGTCTCTCCATGTCTGTCATGTTATACACTGTGGCCAGGTCTGTATATTTTTCCTTGCAGTACTTCTGGGCTTCTTTCCAGGTCTTGTTATCACCAATAAAGTGATATTCATAGAGTTGACACATGAAGAAGCAACACTGACCTAAAAACAGAAAAAAAATTGAATGAATCCAGATGAAGTGATTTTAGATGGAAACAGACAGCAGTAGCACTGCTGTAGAAGTGTTAGGATGATCCACTTACCCATCAGGATGAGCACAAACAGACTCCACTTCATCTTTGCTCTGTTTGATGAAACTGATGTCTTAGTGTGCAGTGGACCAAACACAATGGTTTTAACAGCTTGTTTCATCCACAGAGGAGATGTACTTGTTGACTCGCTGTAAGAAAGGAGAGAGTGAGTGAACACAAGGACCAGCTTTCATGGTTGAAGGCTCAGATGAGCTACATCAGTCACAATGTTTAACTGTAAGTCCAGTAAAAATTATAATTTGAGTTTAATCAGAAGCAGAATTGAGACCAAAATGCAAATTTTGAAACAGTGCTTCACAGAGTAAAATCCCTCCGCCCATGAAGAGGTCTTATTTGAGTAAAATGCAAATAACATAGTGCATCGTGCTGCGCCAATAACTAAAAAAACACCTGTACGATGTGCCTTAATATGTTCTGTCTGGACACTCTGAATCTCCTGATTTAGGTGCTTTCATCATAGTTTTGTTCTTTTCTTACAATATAAAGCAGTATCACTATCAAACACATTATGCATCAGGACTTACTGCCACACAGTAAAGTTATGGCTTCTTTAAACGGAGTGAAAAACAAAACAACACAGGTTTGCTTGTTGTCTAACAAAAGCAATTTTGTGACTTCTGTATTATGAGTGCACTAATCTAAAACTAAACGTCTGAACTATGGTCAACACATATCCACAAATATACAATCAACCACATGCCCTTTATTACCCTAAATCTTGTTACCAGACTAGCACATATCCGACAATACAACAGCGTGCATCCATCATCAAAAAGCTGCAAAACTCTGAACCTGAGACGACAAGAAAAGTCCACTAGACTCACAAAACTGTGACCCCACAAGTACTGAGGGATTATCATATGTGTTTGTATCATAATGTCAGGTGTTCCTGTTATTGTGTCCACCCTCTGAACACACTATGAACAATATGTCAGAAATACACAGAATCATAACTTACATCTTCTGAGTCCTTCTCTCCTCAGCTTCGCTCCGGTGTCTCTCCTTCTGTGCTGACGAAGACTCTGAAATACTGACCAGGTATGTGCTCTCTTGTATGTATGTCATGTCAGATTTGAATATTGAAATGCACAAGATACAAAGATGTCTATCATAGAAAGGATCCATTGACGTAACAGGGGAAAAAAACATCCCAACACTTCCCTGTTGACTGTCCAACTGGGAAACACAAATGTGTCATTCAGAAAAATCCACAAATATGTGAAAGTAATAATACGTATACAGTCGTCCCTCGCTATATCGCAGTTCACATTTCGCGGATTTTTTTAGTGTAATTTTGCATGCTTTTTTTTTTACAGCGTACTGTACAGTATGAACGCGCATTGTGTTCTGCGTCCTGATTGGCTAAGTGAGAACCGCACATGTGTTCTGCGTCCTGATTAATTAAGGGAGTACTGTACAAAATGTGTGTAAAAAGGTGAATAAAAGTGTGTGGTTAGGGATTTTACGGCCTTAAAACATGTATAATAATTGTAAAACTTACTTCGCGGATTTCGTTTATTGCGGGTTATTTTCAGAACGTATCCCCCGCGATAAACGAGGGACCACTGTACTTTAAAAACTAGTGAGCCGACAACTTTACTGCCAGACGTCAAGCAAGGTCAACAACACAAGACATAGCCGCCAGTTAATATTTCAATCAATCATGATGGGGGCTGAAGGTTATCCTCAAACCAGGCTATGTGTGTCTCTAAAGGACGCCCGGTTCAACTCGGAGACAATTAATCAACAACGGTCCAGTTTTAGATGATCAACCTTCTCTGTTTTATATTAAAGCAGACAGACAACACTGTAGGAAGAGCGCAATCCGCCCAGAACAGAGGGGTTGATTTAAATCAGTGACAAACATGAGGACCCTCTGGTCACCCATCAAATGAAATGTCCTTTCTCAATGAGTGTCAATGAATGACCTCTTTTTGCCTGTTGGACAGACAACAGTCCCTAGATTTACATCTCTGCTTTTCCTATGTGACATGTAAATGTTCCTTTATTCATTTCAATATTCAAATGCTGACCTCAAGGTGGCTTCAAGAGACTACTGTATAATATTCGACTGAGAGCAGTCTGCACGAGCACACGAAGGAGAAACTTCAGAGTGAAGAGAAGACACAAGAAATCTTCAGATGTAAGTTTGAACTCTCGTGTCAGATTTCATGTTGTCATGTGCTTCTCCACAAAAACATTTATTCTCTGGTTGTTGTTAAACTTTTTTGATCTGTATTTTACTCATCACTAACTTTCATTGGCTAGAAAAAACTTTTAGAGGTCAAAACCTCAGCAATAATATTTAGGAGCCTAAACTCCATTTGTTGGTGTTTCATTGGTTAGCATGCAATGATTTGAGTTCTTAGAACTATTTTTTAAGTAATTAAAAGTAATATTTACAGAGTGATGTACAATTCATGTTTACAGTGACACAGTAAGTTAATTGCATATTACATTTGTAATATTTTGGAATAGGTGACTATGATTGTGACTTAGTATCTCAGCACTTGTTTTGCCTTTTGATAATACTACGTAAAGAAATTTTTGGTGTTATTCAGAGTGGAGTCACAGTTTTCTGTGTTACCTCCCTCAAAGAGAAAAACATCAGACACAGGGTTGTTGAAGCATGTCAGAATTCACAAGTCCCATAAAAAAGGTGACATGTAAACCTCTTCAAGGTAACTTTAACTGTGGTGCCGGCATAAAGTGCCAATATACCAAAATATGACTTTATTCCCTGTGATTTAAAATTTGTTGGGCTTTGCGAATGTTAAATGTGGAGCAGCGTATAAACACATTCTGGGTTAAGAACTCTTCTCCTGTATTTAAGTCACGTCCTTTATTGGACACAGCTCTTACCTCTCTGCTGTTCTGGATCAACAGTTGTCCTGAAGCTACGTGACCATAAACCCAACCCATCTTGGTTGGTACCACATCAGCTGATATGTGTTTGCATGTATATGATTGGTTGTCTTTAACATATACAGTGGTCCCTCGTTTATCGCGGGGGATACGTTCTGAAAATAACCCGCAATAAACGAAGTTTTACAATTATTATACATGTTTTAAGGCCGTAAAACCCCTAACCACACACTTTTATACACCGTTTTACACGCATTTTGTACAGTACTCCCTTAGTTAATCAGGGCAGAACACAATGCGCGTTCATACTGTACACTACGCTGTAAAAAAAAGCATGCAAAATTACAGTAAAAAAATCTGCGAAACAGCGAGTCCGCGAAAAGTGAACCGCGTTATAGCGAGGGACGACTGTATCTGTTTTTTGCTGTTTGAATCTTTCTCAGCTTCATTCTTTTAACAGTTGTTTGTAATGTGTTTCATGATGACGGCCACAGGATAAAACACATATTCATGAATGTTCACAGATAGTTCTGCTTTGAATTACGGTTTGCATATTTCCTACCACTCTATATCTTCTTCTGTCTTCTTCAGCGGACTAAACTTTGCATTTTGTTTGTTTTTTACCTTGACAAACATCGAATGTTGAAGTGTGTCATCCAACAGAGACAAGCTGTTAAAACCATTGTGTTTGGTCCACTGCACACTAAGACATCAGTTTCAGTCAAACAGAGCAAAAATGAAGTGGAGTCTGTTTGTGCTCATCCTGATGGGTAAGTGGATCATCCTAACACTTCTACAGCAGTGCTACTGCTGTCTGTTTCCATCTAAAATCACTTCATCTGGATTCATTCAATTTTTTTTCTGTTTTTAGGTCAGTGTTGCTTCTTCATGTGTCAACTCTATGAATATCACTTTATTGGTGAGAACAAGACCTGGAAAGAAGCCAAGGAGTACTGCAAGAAAAAATATACAGACCTGGCCACAGTGTATGACATGACAGACATGGAGAGACTTAATAACTCTAGAAAGACACAAGCTGAAGCCTGGACCGGACTGTACAACAACCCAGGAATAAACAACAGGACGTGGCACTGGTCTCTGCCAGGGCTGGAGTACAATGACAGTGAGACACAGTGGGGTCCTGGTGAACCAAATGATTTTAATGGACGTCCTGAGATCTGTGTGTTCATAAATCATAAAAAGTTATGGTTCGACGATTATTGTCATAAACAACGTGCATTCATCTGCTATGATGGTGAGAATATGTAGCTAATAATCCAACTTGTAACTGAATCACATAATACTGTTCATGTAATTGAGCCATCCACGATATTTTGCCAATATTCTGTCAATGTCTGAGCTGTAATTAAATCCAGAGAAATGATTACATTTCACCTCTAATTAATAATAAAGAAACAGTATTTTAGGAGACTACATGACTTCATAAGATGTGTATTTTCTCAAGATGTATATGATGATGAAAGTTTTTCTGTTTACTTCACAGAAAAGAAGCAACCCAATGACACATACTGTGTGATTAATAAACCAATGACCTGGTCACGGGCTCAGAAGTACTGCAGAGAACATCACACTGACCTGATCAGTGGACTCACTCAGTTGAATCAGGTAAAAGACCTGAATCCACCTGAGAAAAACTTCTGGATCGGCCTGTTCAGCGACACCTGGAGGTGGTCAGATGGGAGCAGTTCCTCTTTTAGAAACTGGGATCCTGAAGTCGGAGACAAGAACTGTGCCTTGTTAAAAAGTTCTGGACAATGGAGATCTGCTGATTGTGATGAAAAAAAACCTTTCTTCTGCTACGACGGTGAGTTTTGCAATATCCAGCTGAACTGACAGTGTGATTCATGTGATTATCATATGATTTATGTATCTTTGTTGAATTTCTGTCGGTGCTGAATATATTTATTTTAAAACACAGAATTGAGTTATGTGTCATGATCCTGTGTGTGTCTTCATTTTCTCATAACAGATGAAGTGATCCTGATTAAAGAGAGGAAGACCTGGGAGGAGGCCGAGGATTACTGCAGCGTCCACCACCATGGTCTGGTGTCTATCACTAACCCACTCCAGCAGAGAAGGGTCCAGATTAGAGCCAAGAACGCCGACACTGACTATGTCTGGTTGGGACTGCGCTTCTCCTGCGTTCTGGATTTGTGGTTCTGGGTCAGTGACCAGCTGGTCTGCTATGACAACTGGGACCCAGAACAAAAGACTGAAAGGTGTGACAGGGCTGCAGCCATGAAGAAAGGAGGAGATAAGTGGGTCACAAAAGCTGAAACTGCAAAGTTTAATTTCATCTGCGCTTTACATTAAGTTTTAAATCCACCATAACCACCTTATATTTCTGCTGTATTTTTCTGAGACTGCAACAAACTTAACAACACTAACTGTGTACAGTCTGTGCTGTCTGTTCTCTGGGTTTATTTTAATGGTAACAAGACAAATGTTAGGAGTCTCAACCCGAACGTGGGACAGACAAACAGATCTTCTAACTGCAGACTAGATGTTGATTCAAAGTGGCTACACTGAACTTCTCCTAAAGGGTGGATCTTTTATTAACCCCTGATTGAATCATAATGTGTGTTTATGAGTGAATACAAATCTATACTGTTTTGCTTCTAATGCTGGTGATGGTTATAATATGTAAAACCTTGTTTTCTGTCATGAGTGTAGAGTTTTATGTCAGTCAATTTAATCATCTCTAATATGAACGTGACTATACTAAACTTCTCCTAAATGGTGGATCTCATTAATCTCTAATTGTATCATCATGTGTGTTTATGATGGACTGTTTTGCTTCTTATACTTACAACATGTTTGAATTTATTCATTTAATATGCTGGTGATGGCTATAAAATGTAAAATGTTTGAGTTTTACGTGAGTTGATTTTCTCTGATGCTGAATAAAACATGATGTTAACCTCTCTACAGACCGTGCAGCCTTCAGTTGTTCATAGTTTCTAATCCTGCAACAGCCAGTATGTGTCCTTCAACATGTTGAAATGCTCACACTAAAGACACAAAAATGTTTCAAATGCAAAAGAAACGCACTTACTAACTTATAAAACATTCCCGAAATACATTAAGGTCACTGCAGATCGTCGTCCACGGCATCCTAAGATCTACTTTGAACAATTAAAGTTATTTGCCTCAAAATAATAATATTAATACATTTGATTTAAAAGCGTTTTTCTAGATAGTCAAAGAGACTGTACATAAAAAAGAACATTAAACATGGATTCAGTGTTGAGTCATATTTCCATAAACACTGCACATGCAATCAATGTCTCCACCTACTGGTGGTTGTATTTTTAAACCCACAGTTTAATCTCTGAGGTTGTTGAAGCTGCAGAATACTTGCAGTAGAGTAGAGTTAGTGAACGTAAACCTGGCAGCTATTAGTGAATTTCCACAGGGCAAAGGAAAAATCATTTTACAAAATTACTTAATTATATCTGCTGAAGTCACTAGTTTTGTCATTATAAACACATGCTGATCAAAAAGTTCTAAATAAAGTATTATATCATGAAAGTAGGGCAGTTCATTAGAAGCATGCAATGGTAATTTCTTCATCTCAAACTATTTACTGAAACAAAAGCTAACAACAGTGGTGTGTATACCACAACAACAAAAAATTTAACGACTCAGTAATTTGTCATGTATCCTTAAGCATCGATTACAAGTACTGTTAGGTGTTGTCTTGGTGTCATGATGTCAGAATGTGAACAGCGTGATGAAGAGGACTGTTTAAATACAAACTGTCTTTGAAGCAGAACATTTAGTGGAACATTCATTCATGGTTTTTAGTCACCTTGTTAGAGAACAGCATGTTCTGCAATAAGTACTGAAACACTGGACAGTTGGACATGTGCATTTAAAAGTTTAGAGAACGTCAAATGAAGTTCAATCAAAAACTTCACTTCATTTAACCAGACTTTTTGTGAGTAGCGGGTATATGCACACACACATACATGATGGGAATTACTATTAATGTGCTTAAACGGCAATAAACATCACAAAATGATGCGTCATATGTTCTGCATGGACATCAACAATGGAGACTCTTTCTTTTTTTGTTTTATTAGGTTTCAAATGTCAAACAGCTGATATATGTATCACAAAAAGCATGCATCAAACATCACACATGATTTAACAAGGAAATGTATAATGAGTCATGGGTTCTGGGTGTACAGTATCTTTGAAGAAGTCTAATGCAAAGCACCCGCTATGACAACATTTTTTTTTATCATTAAATTGAAAATAATCATATAATAAAGGGCATTTAGACAGAAGGTCAAAGGTCAAGTCTGTGGAAAACATGGCAGATTGCTATTAACTTACATTTATTGTTTGAATTCACGTTCATATTAGAGATGATTAAATTGACTGACATAAAACTCTACACTCATGACAGAAAACAAGGTTTTACATATTATAACCAGCACCAGCATTAGAAGCAAAACAGTATAGATTTGTATTCACTCATAAACACACATTATGATTCAATCAGGGGTTAATAAAAGATCCACCCTTTACATCAACATCTAGTCTGCAGTTAGAAGATCTGTTTGTCTGTCCCACGTTCAGGTTGAGACTCCTAACATTTGTCTTGTTACCATTCAATAAACCCAGAGAACAGACAGTACAGACTGTACACAGTTAGTGTTGTTAAGTTTGTTGCAGTCTCAGAAAAATACAGCAGAAATATATGGTGGTTATGGTGGATTTAAAACTTAATGTAAAGCGCAGATGAAATTAAACTTTGCAGTTTCAGCTACTTCGACCCACTTATTTTCTTCTTTCTTCATGGCTGCAGCCTTGTCACAATCTCGAACAATCTGTTGTGCTGGGTCCCAGTTGTCATAGCAGACCAGCTGGTCACTGACCCAGAACCACAAATCCAGAACGCCGGAGAAGCGCAGTCCCAACCAGACATAGGGAGTGTCGGCGTTCTTGGCTCTCTTCTGGACCCATTCCTGCTGGTGTGAGTTAGTGATAGACACCAGACCATGGTGGTGGTGGCTGCAGTAATCCTCGGCCTCCTCCCAGGTTTTATTCTCTTTGATCAGGATCACTTTATCTGTCATCAAAATGAAGACACACACAGGATCATGAAACGTAACTCAATTCTGTGTTTTAAAATAAATATATTCAGCACCGACAGAAATTCAACAAAAATACATAAATCATATGATAATCACATGAATCACACTATCAGTTCAGCTGGATATTGCAAAACTCACCGTCGTAGCAGAAGAAAGGTTTTGTTTCTTCACAGTCAACAGATCTCCATTGTCCAGAACTTTTTAACAAGGCACAGTTCTTGTCTCCAACTTCAGGATCCCAGTTTCTGAAAGAGGAACTGCTCCCATCTGACCACCTCCATCTGTCGCTGAACAGGCCGATCCAGAAGTTTTCCCCAGGTCTGTCTGTTATGTTATTCAACTGAGTGAGTCCACTGATCAGGTCAGTGTGATTGTCTCTGCAGTACTTCTGAGCCCGTGACCAGGTCATTGGTTTATTAATCACACAGTATGTGTCATTGGGTTGCTTCTTTTCTGTGAAGTAAACAGAAAAACCTTCATCATCATATACATCTTGAGAAAATACACATCTTATGAAGTCATGTAGTCTCCTAAAATACTGTTTCTTTATTATTAATTAGAGGTGAAATGTAATCATTTCTCTGGATTGAATTACAGCTCAGACATTGACAGAATATTGGCAAAATATGGTGGATGGCTCAATTACATGAACAGTATTATGTGATTCAGTTACAAGTTGGATTATTAGCTACATATTCTCACCATCATAGCAGATGAATGGATGTTCTTCTTCACAACCATCTTCGAACCATAAATTAGTACTATTCACTGCCACACAGTTTTCAGGATACTTGTCGTTATTTGGTTTATTATCATCCCACTTTGCCTCACTGTCATTGTACTCCAGCCCTGGCAGAGACCAGTGCCACGTCCTGTTCTCTTTTCCTGGGTTGTTGTACAGTCCGGTCCAGGCTTCAGCTTGTGTCTTTCTAGAGTTATTAAGTCTCTTCATGTCTGTCATGTCATACACTGTGGCCAGGTCTGTATATTTTTCCTTGCAGTACTCCTTGGCTTTCTCCCAGGTCTTGCTCTTATTAATGAAGTGGTATTCATAGAGTTGACACATGAAGAAGCAACACTGACCTAAAAACAGAAAAAAAATTGAATGAATCCAGATGAAGTGATTTTAGATGGAAACAGACAGCAGTAGCACTGCTGTAGAAGTGTTAGGATGATCCACTTACCCATCAGGATGAGCACAAACAGACTCCACTTCATCTTTGCTCTGTTTGATGAAACTGATGTCTTAGTGTGCAGTGGACCAAACACAATAGTTGCCTCTGTTGGACGAAACACGCAGACACTTGATGTTTGTCAAGGTAATCCTGCATCACTGCAATAAGGAAGATGAATATAAGGTGGTAAGAATTATGCAAACCATAGTCAAAGCAGGGCTAGCTGTGAACAGACGTGTTTTCAGCTGACTGTCAAACCTTGTGAGGTGTTCGTCTCATTCCTTGTACCACTTGTACATTCATGACAGTAAAAACAACAAATTCGAAACATTAGAAGCTTCTGCACAGAAATATATATTCTTTGGTTGTTGTTGAACTTTTTTCATCTGTATTTTACTCATCACTAACTTTTATTGGCTGAAAAAACTCTGTATTTTACTCATCACTAACTTTTATTGGCTGAAAAAACGTTTAGAGGTCAAAACTTCTTATTTTTTGAAGTGTTGACGTACAATTCATGTTTACAGTGACATGAAAATTGCATGATTCCTTGAATTTAAAATTTCATATCACATTTGTAATATTTTGGAATAGGTGACTATGATTGTGGCTTGAAAAAAATGCAACCAGTCATATCCATCCAAGCCCATATCAATCAATGAGGTATCTGCTGAAGTGGCATCAGGCTGCAAACTGGTTAATTTCTTTCCCTAAATTTAGATAACACCTCTTCTTTACTTTCATCACTTTTATCATATTGTTCACATTTATTGACCTGAACTGCAGCCTTGACATTCAACTACAACCTCACAACCAAGTTCCCTATTTGAATAAGAGTACAGATGAAAAAAAAAGCTCAGAGAAACAAACAGTGAATAAATATTTCTGTGTGGAAACTTGTAATGTTCAGTTATTTATCTGTTATGTTTACTGCCACGAATGTACAAGTGATACACAAAATAAAAAAGGCACTAACCAAACTTACTCTGAGCCAAAGATTAAATTATTTTGTAAGCCTGAAAATGAACGACGGCATACACATTTATAAAATCAAATGTGGTGAATGAATAAGCTAAACTCATATTTAATTCTATACAAAAAATGAAATACAAGTACTAAAGAACAAATAGCAACAGAGTTCAAACTTACATCTGATGATTTCTTTTCGCTCCGCTCCACTCTGGTGTCTCTCCTTCGTGTGCTCGTGCAGACTGCTCTAAGTCAAATATTATACCGTATCTCTTGAAGCCACATTGATGTCAGCATGCAAAAGAGGTCATTTACATTATACGAGAGAAAAACAAACAGAAATAAAAAATTATGGAACGTTGACTAACCAACCAGCCAAAAGAGGAAATGTCATTCATTGCCATATATGAGGCCTTCTTTACTTTATTACATTCTACAAATAATGAAGACATCAACACATTGTGTGGTCCAAAAAAAGGTCAAAATGTATCCATTTCACATTTAACAGTGGCATTAACCCTTTAAAAAACTTTAATTCGATCAGAATTGACATTCAAATATTATGTGAATCGGCTTTACGGACACAAATTCAAATACCTTTAACCAAAAAATAGTTTTAGTTACCTTTAATGTCATTACCTTTATTAATTAAAGGCCTGATACATTTGCGTCGTTTCTTCACTCAAAAGAGCTATAAAGTTTTACGATACTCACCGAATTGCAGTCCGGTACATTTCCACAGTATATGGACAAACTTGAATTTGGGGTGTTAACGGCGTGCATGTGAGGCAGGGGCGCATCCATCAGGTTTCATCGCCTTCATACAGATTAAAATTTACTAAATGTCCACGGCGTACGCTGTTTTCTGGACAAATGAACGTCAGCGGGCTTGTAGACACAACCAGAAGTACAAGCTAACGCGATGATGAAGCGTTACACCACGCCACGCCACGAGCGGGAAACCAGCAACTGGCATTTCATTACAAAACTTCACCGCAACTGCACAACACAGCTCATATTTACCTGGAAAGATAAGACACCCGTCCTGTAAAATACGGAACCGTCCTTTATTTGGCAATTAAATGTTCCGATTTGTAAATTTCCATAAATGTCCGTCTGTCACACAAACATCAACACTAAATCTAACAATAATGACCAAATGATCATTTATTTAATATACAGTAAATATAAATATTAAACATGTGGCCATTCAAATTTAATGAACACTTTTTCGGACAATACCTTTCCCGCGTCTTTCCTCTCCTCTGGTCAGCGATGAAAAGACGAATTCCCGCCTCGTAAACAAATAACAGACGCTGATTGGCTGCTGAGCACAATTTGAAAGACAACAGACACTACTCACCCTAACGTGCCAGTGTGATGCCTTCAAGGACCACAGTAAACGTCAACTTCAGTGTGTTTTAAAGGGCAAACACGAACTATGTCAACTTAATATTTGACCCCATGAACTTTATACACACTCAAAATGCAGGACTTATGCATGTCAATTATTTAGTAAAATTTCCATTCATTTTAATTACATAAGTTTAATGTAAATTAACTAATTAACTTAATATATATCATATATTAATATTATATATTATATATTATATATATATATATATATATTATATATATATATATATATATATATTTATATATATATATAAAAATAAAGTATTATATCAAGTATTTATATATATATAAAGTATTTATATCAAGACCATGTAATGCAAATGGATGGAAATTGTCTATGGATTGAAATGGATTATGGCCGCAACATTTTTGTGAGTGTACAGATAAAAAGGGAATGAAATACACATTGGCTAGTGGCTGATAATTAGTTTAAGTAAAAAAAAAAAATTGAAAAACTGCTTCACATTCCCGAACAAAAGGACAGACAAAGGTATTTTAACTCTTAGTCAATAGAGGGAAAAAAATCAGAAGAAGCTGGCTTATGTACTTAAATAATAAAATAATAAATAAAAATAAATAAATTATATATAATATATATATATAATATATATATATATATATATATATATTATATATATATATATATATATATGTGTGTCACTTGTTTACAGTTGTTATTTTGTGGGTAGTTAAATCTTATATTTTGCTATTTGTTAAAGTGTTTTTTTTGATTGGGCAACTAAAAAAGAAAAGAACATGTCAAAGACAAAGTTCTTCAGGTGAGTATATTTAATTAGCAGTAGAATTTACTGCGATGCAAGGCAATGCATCACACCTTAAAAAGTGTGGCTTTTTACATCGTACGCACATAACACCTGCTGTCAAGAACAAAATGAACGCTAATGTTTCCCCACTTTGCTGGAAATGCAATACTGAGACCGGTAATTATATTCACTGCCTCTGGTCATGTGTGAAGTTACAAAGGTATTGGTCTAGTATTGTGAATGAACTGACTGTTATCTTTGGTGTTCCAATACGGATGGACCCTGTGTGCCTGATACTTGGTCTCCCAGATGGTCGGATCCCTGACAGTAAACACAGGAGACTTTTCAATATACTGACTTTTGCTGCTAGAAAGAACATTCTACTTTTGCAGGCCGAGAATGTTACTCCAACAAAAAAAAATCATGGCACAACTTTGTTATGGACTGCATTCCTAGTGAATACATCACGTGCATGCTTCACTCCAAAATAGATGCTTTCTATAAGGTCTGGGACTCTTACTTGCAGCTTATTGGGCCCACCCTGTCGTCCTCCTTGCTTCGTGGATTTCCCAGATCAGCCTAGCCGGTCTTTGTGACTTTGTTCTGAGTGCTCACTATCTAACAGGCACCTTGTAGCCTTGCTATGTTGGTACGCTCTGTATTTATTTTCTTCTGGATATTGTCTTGTCTTGCGGCGGGAGGCTGGACAAAAATATGCCCAATGTCCTATTTTTATTTGCATAATTATTTGCTATTTACTGTGCCCACATTCTGTTGTCTTTTCCTTTTCTGCCATGTCCGAGCAGTTCGTTGTGTTTTGTGTTGTATTCTGAAAAATGTAATAAAAACATTTTTTAAAAAGTGTGGCTTTTTTGGTTGCTGCCGCAAGGAATTGTGGGATAGCCTATAAAGCAAAATAGACAGCAGCTGATTGGCCAGATGCCATGCTGTATAAGCCAATCACTGCTGCTAGTACCCTGAGGTTGGGTTTGATTTAGTTATTATGTGACACACAATTTTAAAGTGAAGCCATCGTGAAATAATAAATGTGAACGTTAAAATGCGTCACTGGCTGGGATTGGCTCAAGCGATGACGATATGTGGTTACAGGATGTATGTGGAATGGATGTCATGCAGCATCTAAATACTGATTTCATTAATCTGGTTAAAATATTATAAATATGTATCAAGATATATCTTTAAATGCATCAGTGTTACTTATTGTTATGACATAAAGTCATTTATCTGATGTAATACTGCTTCATAAGGCATACAGGCATGCAGTGATTTAATTACAAGAAGTCATTGCTTTAGAATAACTGCTGATATTTGAATATGTGACGTGTATTGCTTGACACTTCATTGATTTGTTTTTGATTAGCAGCTTTGGCTCTCCCAAACTTTTTTCAATCTGTGTTTTCAGTCTCAGAAGATGCAAATGAAGTACATGACAAAAAAAAAAAGAACTGGATCACAAGATTTATTGAATCACACGTTACATTAATGTAATCATCACCAGATCTTCACCACAACATCCTAAAATATCAAACAGTGAGTAAATAATGTTCACAAAATCAAAGTATACATTGGCAGATCTATTGTTAAGGAAAACTACATGTTTTTGTAAGAAGGATAATAATAAGGATTCAACACACAACCCAAAAAAAAAACATGCATATGTCAGAAACAGACGTCACACGGGGACAGAAAAATAAGCCTCTGTTGTTGTGAACTATACAATGATTGACTGCATTTTTTAAGCCTGTTGTAAATTTGATGTATCGCCTACATTTCCCAAAATACCATTCAATGACCCTAAAAACATAGCATATAATATAGTGTAAGCTTCTTAAAAAAACACACCACCAGGAACAGAGTGAGTAAATAATTGTTATGTCTGCTACCGGTAAGCAGAGCGGGCCTTAACGGGAACAGATGAAATTAAATTTCATATCAG
This sequence comes from Larimichthys crocea, assembly GCF_000972845.2. Taxonomy (NCBI): domain Eukaryota; kingdom Metazoa; phylum Chordata; class Actinopteri; family Sciaenidae; genus Larimichthys; species Larimichthys crocea. Next base: position 7,870,020 of record NC_040024.1, on the reverse strand, counting down.
CAAGATGACTGTACCACTGATGTTTTCCTCCTCTCTCCATGGCTCCAGACATGTTACAGTCATCCATCTTTTCCTTCCAGTTCTCATACTGGACTTCCTCGTTGCTGACCCAGAACCAGAATTCCAGAGTGCAGGTGTAGCGCAGACCCGTCCAGACGTAGGGAGAGGTGGCGCTCTTGGCTTTCTCTTGGACCCATGTCTGCTCGTTACTGTTAGTGATGGAGATCAGGTCATAGTGGTGCTTTCTGCAGTAAGACAGGGCCTCCTCCCAGGTCTTGTTTTCTTTGATCAGGATCATGTATTCTGTCATGGAAGAAATGAAATCATCATCTTTGTTCAGCTAACTGTTGAGAACACAGAGATCCAATGTGCTTTTTTCAATACTGATGGATAATTAAAGACCTCTTTTTGTAAAACCTGCAGCTGTAAGTTGACTCAGTGACATTCAAACTATTATAATATATATAATAATATAATATAATGGACCCAACTGCTTTTTTTTTCTTTTTCAATAATTGTTTATCATATAAAAGGCAAAGACCAGGTATGAAACCAAGTGTTTTGAAATAAATATAAATACAACTGAAATAAATCTGAATAACTGACAAAATACATAAATTCAACTGCATCCTCTGACTGATTCTAATACTGCTCCAACAGGAGAAAACAGCTGAGATACTACTTTGTAAAACTCACCGTCGTAGCAGAAGAAAGGTTTTTTCATATTACAATCAGCAGATCTCCATTGTCCAGAACTTTTTAACAAAGCACAGTTCTTGTCTCCAACTTCAGGATCCCAGTTTCTAAAAGAGGAACTGCTCCCATCTGACCACCTCCAGGTGTCTCTGAACAGGCCGATCCAGAAGTTTACAGAAGGTACATCCAGGTCTTTTACCTGATTCAACTGAGTGAGTCCACTGATCAGGTCAGTGTGTTTGTCTCTGCAGTACTTCTGAGCCTGTAACCAGTTCATCTTTTCCTCAACTACACAGTATGGGTCATTGGGTTGCTTCTTTTCTGTGAAGTAAACAGAAAAAAAACATGGCTCAATTACATGAACAGTATTATGTGATTCAGTTACAAGTTGGATTATTAGCTACATATTCTCACCATCATAGCAGATGAATGGATGTTCTTTAAGACAACCATCGTCGATCCATTTCCAACTCCCCTTCTTCGTTGCCCCACAGTTCTCAATATGTCCTTCACAATCATTTGGTTCACCAGGACCCCACTGTGCCTCACTCTCATTGTACTCCAGCCCTGGCAGAGACCAGTGCCACGTCCTGTTCTCCTTTCCTGAGTTGTTGTACAGTCCGGTCCAGGCTTCAGCTTGTGTCTTTCTAGAGTTATTAAGTCTCTTCATGTCTGTCATGTCATACACTGTGGCCAGGTCTGTATATTTTTCCTTGCAGTACTCCTTGGCTTTCTCCCAGGTCTTGCTCTTATTAATGAAGTGGTATTCATAGAGTTGACACATGAAGAAGCAACACTGACCTAAAAACAGAAAAAAAATTGAATGAATCCAGATGAAGTGATTTTAGATGGAAACAGACAGCAGTAGCACTGCTGTAGAAGTGTTAGGATGATCCACTTACCCATCAGGATGAGCACAAACAGACTCCACTTCATCTTTGCTCTGTTTGATGAAACTGATGTCTTAGTGTGCAGTGGACCAAACACAATAGTTGCCTCTGTTGGACGAAACACGCAGACACTTGATGTTTGTCAAGGTAATCCTGCATCACTGCAATAAGGAAGATGAATATAAGGTGGTAAGAATTATGCAAACCATAGTCAAAGCAGGGCTAGCTGTGAACAGACGTGTTTTCAGCTGACTGTCAAACCTTGTGAGGTGTTCGTCTCATTCCTTGTACCACTTGTACATTCATGGCAGTAAAAACAACAAATTCGAAACATTAGAAGCTTCTGCACAGAAATATTTATTCTTTGGTTGTTGTTGAACTTTTAAAATCTGTATTTTACTCATCACTAACTTTTATTGGCTGAAAAAACGTTTAGAGGTTAAAACTTCTTATTTTTTGAAGTGTTGACGTACAATTCATGTTCACAGTGACATGAAAATTGCATGATTCCTTGAATTTAAAATTTCATATCACATTTGTAATATTTTGGAATAGGTGACTATGATTGTGGCTTGCACAAAATGCAACCATTCATATCCATCCAAGCCCATATCAATCAATGAGGTATCTGTTGAAGTGGCATTAGGCTGCAAACTGGTTCATTTTTTTCCCTAAATCTGGATAACACCTCTTCTTTACTTTCATCACTTTTATCATATCGTTCTGAACAACACACATTTATTGACCTGAACTGCAGCCTTGACATTCAACTACAACCTCACAACCAAGTTCCCTATTTGAATAAGAGTACAGATGAAAAAAAAAAAAGCTCAGAGTAACAAACAGTGAATAAATATTTCTCTGTGGAAACCATTGTGTTTGGTTAAAATTTGAGTTTAATCAGAAGCAGAATTGAGACCAAAATGCAAATTTTGAAACAGTGCTTCATAGAGTAAAATCCCTCCGCCCATGAAGAGGTCTTATTTGAGTAAAATGCAAATAACATAGTGCATATGTTCTGTCTGGACGCTTTGAATCTCCTGATTTAGCTGCTTTCATCATAGTTTTGTTCTTTTCTTACAATATACAGCAGTATCACTATCAAACACATTATGCATCAGGACTTCACACAGTGAAGTTATGGCTTCGCCTTAACCACACCTAACCACTTCCGACAGTCCTATAAATACCCTTCAGGTTCCACATCCGCCCTATTTCCCGCTTCTTTCCTACTTTCCATAGGGTTTGGGGGTGCCCGGGTACTACAGCAGATTCCCTATCAAAGCTTCCCAACAGCGCAGCATCAGACCGAAGTACACGAAATCACGCTTCACTCTCAATCATTCATTTTGTCAGTAAATCATTTAAACATCTTGTTGATGATGTAGGGCCATGCTAGGGAATTGTGTCTTTATGCTGCAATAAGTCTTCTGTATTATGAGTGCACTAATCTAAAACTAAACATCTGAACTAATGTCAACACATATCCACAAATATAAAATCAACCACATGCCTTTTATTACCCTATTAGACTAGCACATATCCGACAATACAACAGCGTGCATCCATCATCAAAAAGCTGCAAAACTCTGAACCTGAGACGACAAGAAAAGTCCACTAGACTCACAAAACTGTGACCCCACAAGTACTGAAGGATTATCATATGTGTTTGTATCATAATGTCAGGTATTCCTGTTATTGTGTCCACCCTTTGTAAAAAAAAATAATAAAAATAAAATACTGAACATTACATAAAATTATTACAAATCAGCTGATTTCTTTGGTAAAATATAAACTGAAGAAAGACAAAAGTACTGTCCACCCTCTGAACACACTATGAACAATATGTCAGAAATACGTCCACCCTCTGAACACACTATGAACAATATGTCAGAAATACACAGAATCATAACTTACATCTTCTGAGTCCTTCTCTCCTCAGCTTCGCTCCGGTGTTTCTCCTTCTGTGCTGACGAAGACTCTGAAATACTGACCAGGTATGTGCTCTCTTGTATGTATGTCATGTCAGATTTGAATATTGAAATACACAAGCCAAAGATGTCTATGATAGAAAGGATCCATTGACGCAACAGGGGAAAAAAATACCCCAACACTTCCCTGTTGACTGCCCAAAAACAAAAAAAAAACAAAATGTTTACGACACGGAAAATACACATTTTAACACATTTTTGTTATTCTCTATTTATCATCGTTTTTCATTCATGCTCACGGGCAATGAAATCCAAAAGAATATTTAAAGCATGAGTTGCTGTCTTTGGGTGTGCAGTATATTTCTACAAGTTTAATCCAGTCATTCAAAGTTTTAAAGTCTGTGTAACTGTTTCCCAGTAACATCGTTATGACTTAAAATCTGTAGTTTGAAGGTAGGAAAGTTACCAAATGGATCTTTGAGAGAAGTTTTAATATTTTCCTTTTTGTTAAAACTGTAGTGCAACTGTTGAGGTGTGCACACAGTTCATACTGCTGTGTGCATTACACATAGGTACTCTGGACACGTTGGTCATACAACTCCATCAGCTATGTCAGATTTGAATATTGAAATACACAAGCCAAAGATGTTTATCATAGAAATGTCCATTGACGTAACAGGGGGGAAAACACCCTAACACTTCCTTGTTGACTGCCCAACGAGTAAACACAAACATGTCATTCAGGAATATCCACAAATAAGGAAAATAAATTAATGTTCACTACATTAAAAATACATTTATTTTGTCATGCTCTATCATTTTGAAGGTCCAACAGAATCACATTATCTGCAAAAAGCATGACATTATTACATCTGCTTCATTTAGTAGCTTTGGCATTTAAAAGCATGCTGATCTGATCATGTGGGTGTGCTGTATATTTGTACAAGGTTAATCCAATAACATCAACATTGACATTAACTAAGGACATTTTGCTTCTAAATTTTATAAAACTTGGTAATTTTGCAAGTTTCATAGGGTAATACCGATTTTGTGACTACCAACAGCTGTACACATGTATTTGTTACCTTTATATTACTTAAGATCAAAAGCTAGTCGCTCAACAACTAGCAGGTTTATTTCGTGAATCTCTCGTCAGTGACTTAAAGTCAGTCCCAGATTTACTCTTGCTCTCTTTTTTCTCCTCCTAACTTCCTCTGTTGTCCTCTTTGGTTTCCTCATCGCAGAGTTACCTGGCCTGCTCACATGTCTGGTGTTTCTCCCCACGTGTTGATGAAGGTCTTGAACAGGCAGGTGTATTATGTCAGATTTGAATATTGAAATACACAAGCCAAAGATAGAAAGGATCCAATGATGTGACAGGGGAAAAAACACCCCAACACTTTCCTGTTGACTGTACAAGTAAACACAAATGTGTCATTCAGAAATATCCACAAATATGTGGATGTAATAATTATATTACTTTTGATCAAAACTAACAAGCCAAGAACTTTGCTAACAACCAATCATCAACCAGGTCACCAACAGCAGACACAGCAGCAGCTAATATTACTGACTAGTCCAACAGTCAGCCCAGCCTTTTATTGTCCTTGTGTCCATGGACAGTCCTTGCTGAACTGTAATAAAAGAAGACTGACTGATTCCACACTAAAATGTCAGTAACTTACTGTTATGGAATTTTCTATCCTTAGGTAACACAAGGTCTCGTGTGGGCCTTGAGGTCCTCAGCAGTATTACAGTAGTTGTTTGGCTTTGGTTGAGAACAGTAGGTGCCAGTCTATCTCAACACTGTGGTGTCCAGGGTCACAGAGACCTGTTGCTGCCTTCATAGACATAATAGATAGCTTGTTGTTGACGTTCCAATCTGCGTAAACAGACATCTGTGTCTCCAGACTAGAACATGCTGACAATAACACCTCCATGGGTAAAGACATTCTCTTTGACTAATTCTGGGCGTGTAGTATTTGTGGTGTTATCTTGGGGTTTAAAGTCGATCCACCAGGATGAGTTGGGGCAGAATGTGAGACCGACTCAGGCACTTTTGATGAACTTTGAGAGTGTCTCTAATTCTCCTTGGGCCAAGCGTCAATAAATAATACAGCATAAGACATCAGAGGCTCCTGAACACTTTCTTCCCTCCTGACCTCACCATTGACCTTTGACTTCAGCAATTTCTCCACAACAACTTGATTTTTAAAATTTGGCTCAACATACTTTCATTACAGAGCTTTTAGATGACTTACCTGTAGCTTGTGACAAAATACTAAATTTTAATTTACAATAATAAAAATGAATATTAGCAGTAGGTACACAGCAAAATCACAAATACATCACATGTTTAAAAAAGTCTTTGGGTCCAAACTAATATTGTCTTTCTGTACCTTTTCTCAACACCAGCGTGCAATATTACACCCTGTCATGTACTCTACAGAACGTGTAAATGTAATTCTGTATATTATCTCAAAAAACTAATATATCAGTGAACACACTCTCAACTAAAGGAAGAATGTGATGAGTCACAACACATTTTATTAAAACATGCACCATAACAAATCCTCTCAAAACATACTTTGAAGTCCTTTCACAATAAAAGAATCAAAGTGACGACAGAAATTGGCAGGTGAAATTTGTTCGCGATCAGCAACCAAGGGCCAGTTTGGCACAAATAAATGAGTCCATATAACTAAGATTGGTAACACTTACTGGTGTACTTCCTAGTCAGTAATCACTGACAGGAGCTGCGTGACTATTCATTAATGCTTCTATAAAAAAGGATTGCTATCAGAAAGCTGTGCACGTCATACTACATTTTCCGTTTTATTGTGGAAACTTTTGAGTGCACTAACATAAATTATATTCTCATAACAAGATTCGAATAACATGATAGATTGTATATTGTAATCATACTATATTTTAATTTAATTAAGCATCTCAAAGCCTAATATATAGTGCAAGCTTCTCAAGTTTGTTTCTTAAAACAAAGAGGGACAAGAATAGGGCCTTGTGGGACACCCGTATTAACCTTAAGAGCACTTGATTAGGAACAATTGGAAAATACTGCCACAGAGATAGTAATAAACTAATTTAATTAACCACTCATCTAAGCCTAACACAGTTTCCTACAGTAATCTGGGAGTGATTTTCTAAAACCATTTCATATGGACAGTTTCCAAATTTCCTGTATGCATGCAATAATATATGAATACCTCCATAAAAGTAGGCTAAATACATAGCTTATATGCTAAGGCCTTTACAAGCACCAGATCTCGACCTAACTGAACCAACGGTGGGTTTTGGACTGATATTAATCCTTCGATCACCATCATCAAAACTCCAAATGAGGGAATATCGGTTGGAAGAATGGTGTTCATCCCTTTGGTAGACTTCCAGAAACTTGTAGAACCCTTAGTTCCCTTGGTAATTTACAGTCACAAAATATCCATAAAGTCACAATTCACTGACAGTAGTAAGTCAGGACGTTCTGCTGGTTTCCTCGTATCAGCACTGCAGGGCAGTGGAGGCCACAGGTCAGAGTATCCAACCAGGCCATGTACAGAGCACTGGGGCAGTCGCTCTGTGGAACAGGAAGGCTCCTGGAAAAAAACCCCATCACATTTACGTGAAAATATTACACAAATAAAATTAGTGTTCATTGTGGTTTGCAGTGAATCGACAAAAAAGACGAACTCTCCCATGACTCATGCCTCTGCATGCAACATTTTAGACATTAGTTTGCTGCAACAGGCTCGAGAAACGTGTTTCAACGTGACAGTGTCAGTGTACACAAAAAGGTGTGAAAGACCTTGATTGGCCTCAACTCCATACAACACCTTTGGGATAAACTCCAGCTGTGTGTGAGAGTTATGAAATACGCTGTTTAACAATCACTTATAGATCTAATGCTCAGGTCTTCATCGGCGTACTTCTTGCAATGTGGTGTAATTTTATCGTTTTCTGCATTTTTAGAGAAGCTGGTATCTGAAACATGTTGATCTCCACACAGAAAATGTACATTCGTTGAAAGAAGTAAAACTGTCTCAGCTGACTTAGCTGACACACATCTACTATCTGACTACTCTTATAGAAGTTCCTACATTATAGTGTTTAATAAATGTTTATGTAGTGTTTGATTATCAAAATATCCAGAGAATAATGTCCACCCTCTTTTAGAGACATCCTACCTTCACCTGTCATGTCAGAGGTGAAGGATCTTAATGGGAATTACAGTATGCGACCACCTTTTTCTAAAATTTAAATGAACATGTCATATCCTGAACTGATAAACTTTGTACTCACACAAGCACGAGAGCAGCGTGTTGTGAATTCCTCCGGATGATTTCATTCAGCCTCACTTTTCTCTCAGACTGTGAAGGGAGGAGGTGAAAGTAAGTCAACTGAGACCCGATGGGCTTATTATTAGTTTACTGAAAATGGAACAGCATGTTCACACACACACACATACACCTTAAGTTTGAAGGCCTCAAAGTCTTTGTCTGATATTTTCCAGGGGGTGCTTTGTCTCAGTTCCTGCACTGAGACGCCTTCCTGCTGTTCATCGTGTAACATGAAGGGGGCGACACTGTCCACAAATCTACTCAGGCTGAGAAGCATCAAGAACACAAAGGAGAGGTGTTAGCGTGCAGTAAATGGGAAGATAAAATCTTTATTCAAAGGTTCAATGATCTCCTAAGGCTGACTTATTTTTAAATATTTGTAAAAAGGCTCTGTAGACATACTTCTTGGCATGTGGACGCCTTTCACTGTCAGTCATGACTATGACATCATTGAAATCCAAACGAAACCTCTTCAGCAGACCGACCATCCTACGAGAAACAACAAAGTCTAAGCACAACAACTTCCCGCGGACCATCGTGCACCTGATTGTGTATGTTTAACTCATTGCACAAAAATACTGCAGACTGAATTTTATGGCAAAAACATGTGATTATTACTCATAACTTCCTCAGAAAGTAAATGAGTATATGAAGCCATCTTTTGCTCACTAGAGTCATTTTTAGATTATTGATCCCAGGAGGTAAAAACAGAGTAAACCTACTCGTTGCGACCTTCCTCCATGTTTTGTTCATCCCCAACGATGAAGACTCGGACTTTGCTGCGGTGCCAGCGTTTCCTCCTGGTGAGCAGGTAAGGCACCAGCAGCGTCAGACCTTAAAAGACAAGAAGAAGAAGAAGAGGAGGAGGAGGCATGATACAGTTCTCAGCTTGTGTCCACTGATCATGTGTGATATTTTACACATTAAAGTCAGATCTGGCCACCCTGTGGGCTCACCTCCATCGTCAGCGATCCAGTAGACGTCGATGGTCTTCTTCCCCTGGTCATTTTGAAACACTGTTTTGATCTGGTCACTGTCGCCTTTATCAGAGATGTCATCAGCTGTAACAGGAGGAAGAGTTTTAATGTTAATGTTGTAAAGTGAAATGCAGTTATGGATTTAATGGAACATGTTTACAATGCACAGTGCTCACCTGATTCCCTCTCAGGAGACTGCTCGTCGTCGTTGTCGACTGATTCATCAGGCTCAAAGCCCTGGTTCACTGGAGGACAGACATTTCATCCTTCACCGTTTTTGTTTTTCCAGTTGCATGTTGTTGAAATATGCCACAGAGAAAATTCAAACAGATTATGAAGTCTGGATTCCTCACCTTCAAAATCAAACTGGTCTGAGATATCCAGCCCATCCATCATCCTCAAGATACACAAACAGTAGTTGGAGTCAAAGGTGTCACTAGAGAAAAGAAAGGCAGGAGTGAATGAAGATGGGCGTCTTAAGGTGGAAATGGTGATACAAAAGAAACTGCATGTGTAATTATAGATTTGGTTGCAAATTAATGTTTTAGCTTTTATTTTCTGCCACACTGTTAACAGCTTATTTCATAAAGACAGCATTATAGACACACACAGGGATCCCCAAAGGTTCTTAGGGGGTCACAAGATCTTTGTGTTCAATATTTCCTCACACTATAGTCACGTAATCTTTCACTTACTATATGGTGTTGATGTAATCTTCAATGCTTTCAGGAGCACTCTCCCTCCAGTTTGCCTTGAAGCCCATGACCAGAGTGTTGGGCTTCAGCTTGCCAAGGCCGGAAGCCTTTAAAAAAAAGGTAAGGTTAACTATATGGGTCCCATAATGATCAATGTGATGGTGATGATGATGATGATGTGTCCTCAACAAAGAGCCAGAGCTTTGTTATTTTTCACACAGCTTCTCACATCCTACCTGCAGCAAGTGTCGAGCTCCGAGTCTGAGGCTGTCGCCACTGAAAGGTGTGTAAAAGGAGCGCACCTTCCTCTTGTTCATCCACTTTACTGACAGGTCAGTAGCATCGTGTGGACGAGTCTGTCTGTCTTGCTCCTAGAAGAGTCGGGAAGAGTCAAGCTGAACATGACCATTGTTAAAGATAGTTTCTTTAATACAAGGTTATAAATCAGAGACTGAATGGCTGACCATGATTATGTCTCCGCAGATCATCAGGCTTATATGTTTGGTGAAGGAACCGACAAAGTCCACCAGGGCTGGTCGTTGGTTCGGTGGCCCGGTCAGGACGAGACACTGGGGTCTGAAAAAACACATCGGAGAACACAGATGAAGGTCGCTGTAGAAATCACCACTGATAATCACTTCTAAAGGATACAATGTAAATAGTATTCTACTGATTAAGATACAAGATCAGATTCTAGCTCATGGCTCACCTAAAATTCTTGACATGATCCTCGACACCCGACAGTGAGACCGAGTATGACAGCGCCATGTTGTATGTACCTGCCTGGACTGACGAGCCCCAGTTTACCTCTGTGGATGTCCAAAACACACGAGTGACGTGACGATGAAAGACAAAATTCATAAGGGAAAAAAAATCATATAGTTCTGGCGTCATTTGTTTTGGACTTACTTGGCTTGTTGTAGTTGATATATCCGAACAGGAAGAAGATGATGCAGAAGGTGATGAGAGCAGCCCACCAGGTAAATAGGAACATGAGCACCACAGAGATCACCGCTCCAAACAGGGCTGTCCATTTACTGTAGTAGTGAAATGATGGCCTCCAACCTAAGAGGTGCGACGAGGAGAAATAACACGTAACCTTTATTCTTACAGAGCCACACTTCTGTTCAAATGTAGGTCTGCAGACGGTGACTTTGTATCTACATGTTGAAAAAACGGGACAAACGGGAGACATTTATACTTTAGTTGTCTTTGGAGTTCATGGGATTGAGATACAGCCACAGTCTTCCATCATCTCTCAGCAGTATTTACATAATGGCTTTATTGACATAATGGCTCAAACAATATTAAAGCGACATTATGTAACTTTTCTACCTTTGCTATCATTTGTCATTGGGTTAATGGTCCCCATACCCAGCATCGACTCTGATTTACAGCGTCCTGATGGACAGTAAACTGCTGCGAAATGTAGTTGAGGTTAGGAAACTTTAATTAGCTCAGTTGGCTGTAATTCTACTGCCTAGACAGGGTGCACAGAGCTCCATGGATGTGTTGGTGTTCACATTGGAGCTTTGGACTCCTAGGAGGGGGAAGATTTTAGGTCCAGGTTGGGAGTGAGTGCTGACAGAGATATATACATATAGATAAAGATAAAGATTTGGTATTTGTTGATCATCAGCACCCCCAGCTCGAGTACACCAGGGGTGCATGACATTCTTTGCCCTAGTTTTCCAATGATTCTTTGATGAATCGACAGTCAGTGTTGGCCTTTTTAACCATGACTGCAGCGTCTCCATAACTTTAAACCTTTGCGTGTCGTTCATGAGGTAGGTAACTCACCAGGAGAGTTAGTGATTGAAGCATGGAAACAGCTGAAGTTGATGAGGCAGTAGGAACATAGGAAGAAGTTGGAGATCAAGGCTGCGATGGTGTTCAGCTCAGCTGGAATGACGCAGAAGAGAGAAATTGAATACGCATTCAAAATGGTCAAAATCAAATTCCAATAACAAAAAAATGAAAAAACGATCACACCTACCAATGAGAATGAAGGCCACAGAAATGATGTAGCAGAGTACATAGGCCCGGAGCGGCTCATCATTTTTCCCATAACCTTTTGCAAAGAATTTAATGTATGGGTATAAGTTGTCTCTGCAAAGACACTGGAAGAAAACACGCATCATGTTAGACATTCCGACATTCATAAGTACTTTAGTCCATTCCTGAGGCGTAATACAGCAGAAATGGGGTAATTTCTCTTGATCACTGTAAAAGCCAGAATGTGTTGCCTCATGTGGGACATTTGTACTATGTCAGACTTTGACGTATAAGTTTAGAAGCAATAAAAGCTTTTCATCATGGCTGCGGTTTCTCACCTGAAAGACTTTAGGGGCAGAGACGAGGAAACCAAGGGCAGATGACAAGCTGGCTGCAAAGACACCAGCAGTGATGAGGTAGTAGAAACCTGAAACTTGGCCCAGTACCTATTTGGAATCGTCGCCATAAAGAATGAGTTTATATTATCATGCAGCATGTATAAACACAAGCTTGTAGAATATGAACCCTAACACTGAAGTAGAACTGGCTCACTGTTACGGTTTAGCTTAAAACGTGAACTTGAACGTAGACAAGAAGGAAGGAAATGGTCAAAAGGTAATTTTACTGACTTCCATGACAAACAGGTTACCACAAAATACAAAAGGCAGATGATGACTTAAAAAACCCTAACCCTAAAAATACAAAATTGCGATACACTAGGAGCAGGAACACCAACATAAGGACAGGCACAAAGACCAAACAACGCAGGAATACGAACAGACACAGATGACGTGACAAACGAAAGAGGGAAAACATTAAATTCAAGAGAACTAATTAACTGATTAAAAAACGAAAACCAGAGAGAATAAGACTCCCAAGGAAAGACTCAACATAAAACAGGAAGCACTAAACCATGACACTCATTTTACAAGGATAAAAAAAGCTGTATTTTTATTCCTTCTTGGCTCAACTGTACCTTTGAACTGTTGGCCAGACCAAATTCACAAGACTGTGTTAAGGTGCACTCTGTAAAGTTCCAGCCAAAGTTGCATGCCAAGCCCACACAGCCATCAGTGATGTTTCCAGGTAGAATGTCAGTCATATTACCAGAGGCATCCCGCACCGCACACGACGCTGGAGGGGAATAAAGGTGTAAATATATCAGGTGGTGAAAATCCATCTTGCCAGGCTTTCCAAGCTTTGCATGTGTGCATTTCCTCAAAAGGCCACTTGAAGCTGGCCGCTGAAGGACTCAAACTATAATGAGAAGCAAATCAAGCTTACCAACAGTTGCAGAAATAATTAGATAACTCAACGTAGTCCAGAAAATGGCCGTGAGGGTGCCTTTGGGGATAGCAGTAGCAGGGTCCTGCAAAAGTAAATAATACACCAACAAGTAAGTCATGGTCTCCTTGTTGGTGTGATGTAAGAATGTCCCTGCTCTCTTTCGCGTCATACTTTGAGGTCTCCAGAGATGTTGGCTCCAGAAAGGATGCCGATGGCAGAGGGGAAGAAAATGGCAAACATCTGGAAAAAGTTGCCTTCAGGTCCTCTCCAGTTTGGTTTCAGGTTTTCTATGAAGATCTCACCTGGTGAAAGGGAACAACAAAGACTATTGCGTCCTCTAATAAACTAGTTATATATATATATATTTTAAAACTGATGATGACATAACCTGTGGAACCTGTGGATAATTTTATTTTTAAATAATAAATCAATATAATTATCCCTACATCAAGTCAGTTATGAACTCACTGCGGTATCCGAAGATGCCCACGGCCTGTTTCTCTGGAATGGGAGGGATGATTGTGCCCACCAAGTAATTAGCAAACGAGACCAAGAGAACTATAAAGAACAAAATCTGGGTCTGAAAATGACAAATTAGAGACGAGAAACAAAGGAGAAACATATGATGAAGAGTAAAAGTTAAGTTGAGATCTATGGGCCAACTCGAGCAAATTAAGTGAGATGTGTCTTGATGTGCTCACCTTGGACTCCCATTCCATTCCAGCCAATGAAATGAGCAGAAGAACAGTCACCGTGATCACGCCCACAATACGTACGTCATTGACTGCATCGACCATAACGACATTAAAATCCTACAGTAAATAAATCCAAACAGAAATTCTCATGAGTTATGTAAAACAGACTATATCTGTCTCTGTGAGCGTTGAAGCATTGTGAATACCTGCAACAGATCACGGACCACCTCTGCAAACCCAACCGTGTTCAGGGCACAGGCCAGAGCGTTGGCAAAGGAAAAGACCATCCCAATTGGTCCACCAATTTCAGGACCCAGAGAGCGGGAGATCATGAAATACGCCCCACCTGAAAATTATGTTGACCCACAAAACAAGAGACAAGGTAAAAAAAACACGGCAGGAAAATATACTCAGCAGTAACTGAAGAGTTAAATATATATACATGTACAATGGTAAGTATAAATTCTGTATTTATTCATGCTACGTTTCACACACTAGATAAAAACACTACATATATTTGCTGTGTAACTGACCTGAGGTGACCCTCCCGTTGGTGGCGATGGCGGAGATGGAGAGGGCAGTTACCGAGGTCACCGTCACAGACATCAGGATAATGAGCCAGGTCAACACTGAGACGAGACAAAAAGGTCAGGAAGTCATCATTACTAGGATTATCAATATTATTTAGGCCCTAACCTAAATCATTGCTGCAGAAGTGGCATGCTCTCTCTTCTAGCTGCTGGTGTTTTAGTTCCAGAGAGTTCTTTTAATCATTTTTATGGTTTTAGTCAACCCTTGTGTTGTTTTAAAGGTGTAGTTTATGAAGCAATCACAAAGTTTGTTTTGTTTTTGTTCCTTCATTGTCATTATCATTGTTTTTTAGGGAATTGTCTTGCAGTACACACTATTCTCATGCAGTATGATGGTTGCATGAAGGTAAATCAACTAAAAACAAGAGGACGAGGGTGATCAATGGCATGTTACGGCCATAAGGAATGAAAGGGACTGACTTACAGATGCCTGCCTGAGAAGTGATCCACGATAGGCGGAGAAACAGGATGACTCCCCAAATATTCAGCATGCAACGAACCTGTAATGAAAGTTCATTAAGAAAACAGCTCGGTGAGTGTTTTTGAGTGTGATGCTCGTATGTTTTACATATGGAGTGTTGAAACAGTTGAAATGAAGACGTGTATGAAGCGGTCTGTGCTTTCGCTCACCATGACTCCAATCACCCAGCCAAATCTAACAGGAGCTTTCGTCTTTGGAGCTTGTGACTCTTCATTCCCACCGTCTGCCGCCGGCATGGCGCTTACTCCTGAGTCTGTGGTGGTGCTTGCCACCTCCACATCCTGGGAAAAACACATTTCATAGGGAGAGGGAGACGTTGACTTATGTTTGACCATATCAGTGTACCATATTAATAATGTACTCCATATTTATTCATGTTTCAAGAGGTGAAAAACTTACCTCATATGCCTTGCGGAGAGCCTCAAGAGATGGTCGGCTCCTCGTCTGTTGATGTGGAAATGAGCTGTCGTAATGTTCAAGCTGTGGCACGAGGTCTAGCGTGCTGTAAATGGAAGATCTACGCAGCTCCACCCTCGAGCCCCGGCGCTCTGATGGACTGTTCAATAGGAGGTCCGAAGAAAAGCGTTATAACAAATAAACTGAAAATCTATGTTACTGTCATGAGCTGCTACTTGTTGAAAAATCGGCCAAGTACACTGCCATTAAGTTCGACATCTTAAATATGGAATATAGGATTCATCAGTTTTGCCCTTATACAATATATAGGATGTACCCTTTAGGTGAACCATGTAACCCATGACCTGGAGGATATCTGTAGTGGAAAACAAGCCTAATAGAGATGCATCTTTTTCCATTCTTCTTGCATGTAAATATGGATCCAAGCTCGTCTTAAAGTGCCTTGAATTCTCAGATCTTGGGACCCCTTCTCTTCTTTCTACTACAGAAACCATCATTACAACAGTAAAAAAAAAAAAGAAGTGAACACAAACCTTGAATCCGTGTCCGAGACAACGATGGTTGGAGGAATTTGAAGGTTATCATTTTGTTGCTGGCTGCTGCCGTCAAAACGGTGTGAAGAGTACCTGGGTGGTTCTTCCTCAGCGGTTGAGAATCGGACTCGAGGGACCAATCCACTACTCTTGGATGTGATTTGCCCCATGGACTTACTGAAAGGTTAGAAATTATTATTATTGATATATTATTGATTATTATGATGTTAGAAAACTTGAATTTAACTAAGGGGACAACAATGTTGTGAAAAGTATTGGTCAGTTTTTCTTTAGTTCTTGTCAGCACTGATTACTTTTCGCGGAACAAGCTGAAAACTCGCTTTCAGCTTCAGTTAAATTGTTCCAGTGAATGTGTACATGTAAAGGTAAAGGTCCAGGGTGTTATTTACAGAATATAACAGAAACAGAAACATGGTGGTGGAACATGGCGGACTCTATGGAACAGAGAAAACATATGATGGTTGGTTATTTTCTATAGGTTAGTCATGATGAGCAGCTCCTTGCAGTCTGAGGTCTTTTGATCTGTTGCATCAAAATCAATGAAGAAAGTAGAACCATATCAGAGGTTTTCTTAGGTTCATACGTTCTTGTCAAAGTCTTGCACCTACATTAACCACAAAGTAACTCAGCTGGGTCAAAAATTCAGATACTAATGGCAGCTAATGCCTCAATCAGAGCGTCACCACGCCCACCCAATTTATTTATTTTTTTTAATCTTGTTTTAAGACCCAACTGACATTGACTCACGTGACATCACTTCATGCTATTTACCAGATTTTGTGCAGCTCCCTCTGGAGTACGAACTCTACTAATTCAAACTCGACTAATTACTGACTCAGTATGAGTCTTGAATGCAAAGACAGAAGAAGAAGAAGAAGTGTGTGGGAGGCTTCTTTTCTACAATACTGAGCTTGTCTGTGATGCACCTGCATAAGAAATGTGTTTTTTCCCTCCCGGCCAGACAACCTTTTAGTTTCTTAGTTGTTATTTTCCTTTAAATGCATTCTTCATAGTTCAACCAAAATAAAATGTTACAAATTGATGTATTTGCCTTACTGTATATGTCCTAATACTATAAAAACCACCAACTAACTGATGATATAAGTCAGAATTTGGCTTCTACATTTGTATGCATGCGTTGTTGAGCTAAATGCTAAAAGTTAAGTTACTGATATTAGTATCAAAAGCCATAAAGATGATTAAATCTGAAATATAATGCACATTTTGAATGCAATCAAACATGGACAAGTACAATAACAGTTTGGTACTCACACAGGTTCTTCTGTCTCAGGTGAATAAGCCGTTGTCAACAGGTGGAACGTCTTCATTCTTTCACACTGCGACTCTTTATATTTATACCTTCAGTGAGGTGGATGACATCCCCTCCCAGCTTCCTCAGCTTCCTCCCTCTGCCTCCCTCTCTCTCTCACACACACCCCATCATAATGTGTACACTAAAAAAATTAGAGATATGAAAGATGATTTCGCGAGAGTTATTTTGAGTTTTATGAGGCAGCTCTGTTTTTATTTTCAGTATTTGTGCAATCTGAAATTATTAAATTAACAAAAATAAATTCATAAATGCTGAAAAATTATAAAAATGTATACTTATAATAGCATAAAAACACTTTTAACTTATTAAAAATATTTTTTTGTGGTAATGCATTACATTTCTCAGTCTCTGTTGATATTTTTATGGTAGGCGAGCTCTGAGAAATTCGTTGTCCCACAACAGGAAGCATTGCAAGTCATGTTTCTGGCAGCAGGAAGCCTCAAAGTTTGGGGTAAACAGAAGAACAAGCGGGTGGTTAGTAGTAACCACCGTGGCTGAGCAGACCAAAAAGTAAAAGTAACAACACGCGGTCTGTGATTTTCATGGAAGCACATGAAATGAGAAGTGAGGCAACAGCTGAGCTGATGACTCATTTTCAGAATTGTTGCCTGTACATGAGCTGATGTTTATTCCATCAATAATGCACTGGAAGAATCTCCAGATAAATAATAAATAAAAAAAACAGGACGAGGACCTGTCCCTGTTCTATTCTCGTCACTCTAAAAGAGCATTTCATTAGCAAACGCCTGCCTAAAAACAATGTCATTCAATAACTAGTTAATTTTAAACATATTGTGTACACATCATATGGTGAGGTACACGTGTAACCTCACAAACCACATATAATTTTAATTATTAAATGTTTTTTTTACAATTTAACGCCTCAAATTTGATGAATGATTGTCAGCAAACGAAGGAACTGTCAGGAGGTCACATTCCCTGATCTGTAATGCACTTATAGATTTGCTGAAAATGCAATATGTGCATATGTAGCTGACTATTATGATTGAAATTTCAAATTTGCATTGAAAATACACAAAGATTTTGGCTTGAAATGGCTCACAACTTCATGCTGAGCGACTTCTTTAAAAGGTGGAAACTTCTTGCAGTGTATTATTCATAGTGCCAGTACCCAGCTATTATTAAACCGGCCCTATCTCCTCCTGCACCCCACATGCTCACAATGCCATTGTGCCCTGGTCAAAGTGACTTGTTACACCCACACTGGTAGAGGAATCACTAAGGTAGGTGTCTACGCAGAGTCTTGCTCCAAAGATATTAATCATTTGTAAAAAAGTGACGACTTCACTTGCACTAGGTAGCAGACTGTGTGCTATATCCATGTTTCCAAGCAGGGGAACTGTACACATACTCTTCTGGAGTTCTTTTCAAATATTTCTGGATATTCATCTTAATATAAACTGACTTCAGTGGAGGCCATTCACACAATCAGGCTTGGTGTATTGCTAAAAAGCGCGACTGAGATGTCTCTGACCTCCTGTGAACTTGGGAGCTTCCGCCATGATGACATTGTTTACACCTCGGTTTGTAGGCGAGGTTATATTTAGAAAGTGTAAAAAAACACCTCAGGTGTCATAAGTTCATGTCTGTCTGTTGTCAAAGTAAATATGAGTATCAGTATGTATGTGACATTTCCAGGAAAGCGGTGTTCGTGCACTGTTCCTCCCTTCAGAGGCCGTATTCCTTCCTTATCTTGCCTCTCCCTTTTTTGTCCTTTCTTATGAAATGTCCGGTCATCTGTATCGTGACGAGCAAGTAGGTGGGTGACACAGAAACCAGTTATGGAGAGAAATAAAAAAGAAGGAAGAATGAGAAGAGTTGGAGAAAGAAGAGGAAGCGAAACAGATACGGCTGATGTTGGGCGAAAAGGAACTCGCCCTCGAAGCCAAAAACGCTGCACAGTTACAGAATTAAAGCAAATGCCAGACTCCAAAGCCCGTCACCCTCTTCAACATCCTCCGTCATCTCTACCCAAGGACCCAGGTCTCTTGTCTTACAGTCTTCCCTCACACTCAGACACCGTCTTCACTCGCCTTCTCAGACTTCACGAGGAAGAGCTACTCCTGGATTGCATTTTCCACCTCCAAGGCGAGTCCTTCCAAGCTCACAGACTTGTGCTGGCAGCAGCCAGTCAAACCCCTGATGCATATTTTGCCTCAGAACAAAACACTGGACTTAGAGTGGAGAATGCAGGCCATTGTTTGACCCCGGTTGGGTTAAGGGTTGCTCTGGACTTTGCGTACCGTGGAGACGTAGCAGTGGACTTGAGTAAAGAGGCGGTAATGGAGGCGGTGCTGAACGCCTGCAAGTGTCTTGAGATGGAAAGGCTGAGGCAAAGATGCACGTCAAAGGTCGCAAACTCTGCAGCCACAGAGAGAGAGAAGAGCTTGGCGGTCATCAAAGACATGTGGGAGAGAGGTATTGGTTGTGACGTCATAATACAAGCAGAGAGTGGAGAAAGATACTCAGGTAAGAGGCAACCCAAGAAGTCATGCAAGTAACTTAAAACCTTATTTAATGCCTCTTATTTTTTCTCATCCTTTATCTTACATCTGTGGCTTCGTCCTCTCAGCACACCGACTTATGTTAGCAGCAGGTGGGGAATATTTCCGAGCACTTCTCTGCGGAGGGTTGCGTGAGTCCACTGAGGATGTGGTGTGCCTGCGGGGAGTGGCATCCCATGTCATTGAATCCATACTGAGCTTCATCTACACGGGTCAGCTCAGGCTGGGCTGGAGCCAGATCTGGGAGCTCACAGATGCACTGCTTCAGTACCAGCTGCAGGAGGCGCTCTCACTGTGCATGGACTTTCTGTGGGACAGGATGGATGAAAGCACCTGTCT
The DNA here is from genome assembly GCF_000972845.2 of Larimichthys crocea. Lineage (NCBI taxonomy): Eukaryota > Metazoa > Chordata > Actinopteri > Sciaenidae > Larimichthys > Larimichthys crocea. Next base: position 7,850,263 of record NC_040024.1, on the reverse strand, counting down.
AGACGTGCTGGTCCTGGCTGAGACCTATGGGCTGGTCCAACTGGGACAGGCTGCAGAGGAGTACATCCTAACCCACTTCCAATGCATCTCTGCAGGGGAGAAGTTCAAGGATGTCCCCTGTTCCCTCCTGGGCAAATTACTTGAGAAGGACTCGTTGTGTGTAGAGAGTGAGGTAATATTTTCTTTGTATTGGTCTTAATACTTGTGTTTTGGCAGATTAACCTTGGAGAAAAACTTCTGAACGTGAATCTAAGTCCAGTGGTGGAAACTGTACTGAACATTTTATGTTATTATCTCTTTATTTCTGAGGCAAATGTTGTACTTTGTACATATGAGACACTTAGAGATTGAATTAATAAAGATTTAATCAACTTTTTGTTGGGGTCACCTTGACAAAAAGCTGCCATGGACCTTTGACATTGCTTTAGATGTCAGTGACTTTGTTGATGTTTTCTACTTCTTCTGCTCAGATGATTTCATTTAAATATTTGTCCGAGTCTCAAACATACAATACTTTTTGGAAATAATAAGATTTTACTGATCCCCTGTTGGGGGAATTCAATTTTTCACAGGGCCGATGAAGTACAATAAAATGCAATAAAATACAAGAAGATAAAATAGTAATAATACGCACAATAAATAGAATAGAATCAGAATTATGTGTGTGTGTGTGTGTTTATCTGCAATATCCATGACAATTTAACCGTGACTATCAGTAAGATTTTAAATAGAAGATTTACTTGTAATTAAGTATTTTAATGTTGTTGGTACTTTTACTTAAGTACTGGATATACCACAGTTTGAGCCACATGAAATCAGATCATACTGTATGCACTTAGAAATTAAGTTAGAAGCGACACAGTTTTGGTTTAGTTTCTACTTTTGTGAACTTACATGTTCTAAACAAAAAAAAGAAGTTATGGAAAACGTGTCTTTACAGCAGATTTTGAATATTACAACTTGATATTATTGAATACAGTAGCAGCGCTGTTGCCAATTTTGCATGGGATTTGATGTCATCTAGTGGTCTGTACGAGAAAGACCCAGTGGCAGACAATTTCTGGATCCAGCATTGGAAAATCAGAGGATCTAATTTCATTTAATTTCCTAAAATCATTAATGAGGAAGAAATGTAGTTTGAAACTGGCTTTTCTGAAACTTGTAGCAAAAAAAAATCAATGAGTCTTAATCTTAAAGATCGATTGATTCATTCTGACGTGCCAATTTTTAAACCTGTAAAATGACACAGACGTCCTTTCCCCTTACTTAGATAGTCGTGTTTAGGGCAGTGGTGAGCTGGGTGGTGGACAGCCCTAAAGAGAGACTACCAGCTCTGCCAGGTCTGCTCCGCCTTGTTCGTTTCCCTCTCTTCACCTACTCCGAGCTCCAGGAGGCCCTCGGCTGCAGCCTCCTCTGCAGGAGCTCTGGGGCCAGAGGATTGCTGGAGGTACTCCAGTCTCTTCTAAAGGGGGATTACAGAGGGCCTGAATGCCGACCTCGCACCCCAAACCAGGTACTCACAATTTTACCTTACATTTTAACACAGAGAAAGTTGTCTGTAGTAATATGTTTATGTTGGGGCTTGTAGGTCCTGGTTCTGGTCTGTGGCGACACTGTCGATGATGAATTCATGAAAAGGGTTCCCAGCCAATCCTTGTGGTACGCTCAGCAGTTCCACCGCGGACACGGCCTGATTAGAAGCATTGAGTGGAGGCCATTCGCCAAGCTCCCTGAACCTGCCCGGTTCAGACACTGCGTCTGCGTCCTCAACAACAAACTGTATGTCCTGGGAGGACGCAAGTACTATGGAGCGCTGGATATCCTCAAATCCGCCCTGAGGTAGAGTGTGAGCAGGTAGCAAGTAGAATTCACAGGGAAAAAACAGCGGTTTGTTTTTTATTTTGTTCTAATTTTTGGTTTTTATTTAAAATTGCAAAGCTTAATATCAGAAAACTGTTGAGAGACTAGATCCAGTAAGTGTACGTGTTAATATGTCAGCTTTATTCCACAGACTTTCCTCTCTGCAAGGACGAGGGTAAATCATCTAAATCATAAATCTTCTTCTCAATAAAAAGGGAAAACAAGCTGCAAATTTAACTGAAAGGGTTTCCGTTTGTCTCGTGAGTGTGTTGGCTCACCCACAGTTGGGCGATTGCATGATTGTCAGTGATGCAACATCCTCCTGCAGGCCTTGATTTGATTGCAAATACGTAATTATTGAATTTTTGAGGAGAACACATTAAAATTAAGTTTCCATCGTCGTCTTCCATTGTTGAATTTCTTCCAGGTGTTTTTGTGGCCAACGATCCCTTCATATGTGCTGCTTACACAAACACACATCAGCCAAACTACAAGATTTTTTTTTTTTTTTTTCAGATATTCTCCCTGATTTTGGTATAGTGCCAAACCTTTCAGCATGATTACGCAACATCCTGCTTGATATTTTGAAAGGGCAGTTCCGCTGAGCGCTACAACAAACTCAGAATATCAGTCACTGGTGGTTTAATGAAGAAAAACTGCAATGGCAATACATTTTTGTTGCAATAAAGTTTCATTTTCTATTTCGCTTAGAGTCGCTGTCATCTGCGCTCCCCTCCCTCCCACCCTCTGTAGGTTTGACCTGTCTCGGTGTACGTGGGAAAGACTACCTGACATGCTGAGTCAGAGGGACTACTTTTCTGCCGTGTGTCTGGATGGTAAGGTCTTCGCTCTGGGTGGTAACTGCGATGACAGTCGATACCTGGATGTTGTGGAGTACTACACTCCTGAGGAGAACACCTGGAGGTACGGTGTTACACAAAACCTGAACAAGCAGGCGTGTCACAGCTGTTTTTGACACTTTTTTTTTGGAAATCAGGACTTGATTTGGATGTAATAAACTTTTTGTCTCCCCTACAGGCAGGCCCACCCTCTGGACACTGCTGTCTGCTGCCACGCTGCAGCTGTACTGGATGGGCAGATCTACATCTCTGGAGGCTGTGACCACCATCAGCGCTGCCTTCCCTCCATGTGGCACTACCATCCTTCCCGTGGCTGTTCCACTAGAGCGCCCATGACTGTTGGAGCTGGGCGTGCGGGCCATATCATGTTAGCCTTGGGGAAGGGGTTAGTGGTAGTCGGCGGGCTACAGCCTCTCTGGATGGGCTTTGGAGACCAACTCCTTTGTGAGCTGTACGACCCCACACATGATTCCTGGTCCTCCATCCCCGCTTTGCCTCGACCTCATCTGTCACCAGGGGCAACTGTGCTTAATGGACAGTTATACGTGGTGGGAGGGTCTTCAGCGAGCACAGCAAGGGACACCAAGTGGGTGCATCGATATGACCCCGTGGACAGGTGCTGGGAAAACCTGGGGGCTATGCCACACCCTTACACAGATCTAGCAGCTTGCTCCTTGCCACTTTCTGACGTGGTTAATGTGAACTGAATCTTTCATTTAAGCACCAGGCCTATATGATTCATTTTTTATGTTGAGGTATGCATTATGTAATATGGCCTCACCACCCTGTAAACCACCAACGCTGATTCATGGAAATGATCAAACAAAAAGATGAACAAACCTCTGGCCTCTTATTCAATCTGTAGCAACACTTCAAACAGTCACGGCTGCCCTTCAAATGTTTCGTGGTACAAAACATCCTGTTATGTTCCACTGAAGTCCCCGAGCTGTGCCCCAACTTTGCCACGCTTGGCGATATGTCTCTTACCACATGTTAAATATTACGTAGATGAGTTTTCACGACATCGTAAGTGGTTTGTCAAATAACCAGAAACAGTTAACGTAAAACTAACAGTGCTTTCTTAGCATATTGTAAAATACAGCATCATCTGCATAATAAAGTATTATATGGAAAGGTTATTGTAATTTATTGCCAATATTCTACTATAAAATACTTTTATGTTGCTGTTGATGGAAAATAACATGAGACTGCATAAAGAGCAGAAGGTACAGTGCATTATGAAGAATATGGTAATAATATCAATTACAAGACGACAAAGATCAGTTTGATTTATAGTCAAGACTAGTAGAAGTTAGGTTGTGGTAAAGTACTGAAGCAGATATATTTCCCTCCAACTAGTAAACAATCTGGGTCATCCTGGTTCAACTGTATTACCAACTTTAGCCTTTTTTACACCCTCGTTGATTCTTGTGGGCATTTAGAAAAATATTTGACATCCAATAAATGATTGACTCAGTGCAGATAAAGCCCTAATTTTACAAACCACAATAATGGACATAGCGTACCACTGGTTGGAATCCCGAAGTTGGTCTTGGTCCGGCAAATCGGCACAGCTCCCATCTTGTGGACGAAGAAGAACACCGTCAGTAGTTTGATCTATTTTTCTCCGCTCATTTCCTGTCAGTTAATTAGAACAAATATTCCTGTCAGACAGTTTAAAGGGGATTTCCTCTGATTTCACAAAGAGGTCAGTGTGCACGTCATTGAAAAAATGTTACCTGGAATGATTTTCCAACAGTCTTGAAAGAGTCTCGAGCACCTGTTGGTTGTTTTACCTTCACTTTCCAAACCATCTCAACTGGGTTTGTGGAGTCATCAAGTCATCTGATGCAGCGCTCCATCACTCTCCTCTACAGAACCCTATGGTAGCCATGTGTGCATTGAATTTTGAATAATTCACCACCAGCAAATCACCTCCAAACCATCACGCCCTCTGCCTACATGCTTCACGGTGGGAACCACACAACGGATGTAGATACCATCCGTTCTCTTACTCCTGTTCTCACAGAGATATGTAGTGAGTAGTGGCTGTTGTAGTGGTGTTCATCCACAATTTAGAAAGTGACAAAAATAAAGAAAAAGCTTCGAATAAGAACGGGTAATCAAACATTTAGAATTTCCAAAGATATTTTATACACATTTAAAAATAAATAAATGTGGAGACCACCAAATGCAGCGAAATAACATCAGCTCAAGTAAGCGAGGAAAAAAAAAAACATTTGACAGTTAACACTTTAGTGAGAAATGAAGCTAAATGAGGTCACACAAGCCACAATGATGATTTGCACAACCGTTTTGTCCTATTTATCTGTTACTTAATGTGCTATACATGCGTAAACTATTTCCTGTCATCAGTGATAAAAACTAGTTTGAACCGAGCATGTGCACGAGTGTATGTTTGTGTGTGTTGCAATAGCAGGACAGCGCTATTTAAACATGATCGTAATCTTATCAGTATCCTCAATGACAGAAGTAGAACAATACGTCTGTGCATGAATGTCTGATTCCTCTTTGGCCTCATCACTGGTCTAATCATTGCTTAGTGTAGTGTCAACACGAAAGATTATACTTATATATATATATTCTTATTCAAACATCAGAGGCAGAGCTGCTTTGACATCATCAAATTCATCCCCAATAAATGTTCAGTTTGGAGAACTGTTACGGACCTCAAGGGCTCGCAAGGCCCGAAACATACTGAGAGAAATCATGAAGACAAAAGTTGCCACTAAAACAAATGAAATAATTTCCCAAGAAAATAACAAAACAAACAAAAGAGAGAGAGAACACTGAGCCGTCGCACCCAGCATCCAGCCCCAAACTAAACCTGCCTAAAACCCACTACCTAAATGAAAAGACAGAAAACAGGACTACCAGGGAATCTCCGAACCAAAACTAAAAAAAACAAAACCAAGCGGCTCAACGGACTCCTGGCATGAGGAAACCGGAGCCTCAACCTCCTCACCAGGTCACCTGCAGGGAAAAAGTAGAGAGAGAGACACCTCCTTAAGTCAGCTTGGGCTGACGAGACAATAAGTCTCACCTGAGAGAGAGAGGTGGGGAGAAACAACAACACACACACACACACACACACACACACACAGTCCTACCTCCTGGCCACATGTAACAAGAACTCAGGCCTTATAAAAATCATTATTTTTAACCTTCTGTATCTGAGACTGGGGGTAGTGTTTAATGACCGTTTTAGATTTTAGGGTTTAAAACATTTTTATTGAATATATGTGGCCCCAGGCGCCTTGGTTTCAAGGTTCGGGAGGTCACACTGGTGTGGAAAGGCGTTTTGTCACTATCCAGTAACACGGTTGTGAACATCCAGGATTTTCTCATTCAAGATTTCTTCAATATGACTCATATTGTAAAATGATTCCCCCCCCCCCCCTCCGTTTTTTTTTTTTTTTTTTTGTATCATTCTTACAGGAAATTTGAGGCTTGTTCCGAGCCTCAATCATTCACGTAAAATATTGTAACTTTCAGCTCAGGTGTTGAAACAGTGCGACATGATGAAACGATTGATGAAATGTTTCCTTTTGCAATGTTCCTGCATATTGCACTTGCACACATCTGACAGTACTTCATGTACTTATCTGGACCTCTGATGAAAAATGCACAACAGTAGAAAAACAATATTTACAAAAAGAAAAAAGCTTTATTAGGTAGCAAATCTTATACATATACATTATTATTACATTTAAAAAACATAGCTATTCCCACATATTTAACAGCTGGACAGTCTTTCTTCATGCTAACAGCTCTGTGCAATGTTCTAAATGTTAATACTATAATCACATGCTGATGTTTACCATCTTTGCATTTGAGGCTGAAGACAAATTAAAGACGACACTAAGGAAAAAGTTACGGAAAGTTACAATAGTACAGCCTGAGGAGAATATTAAAATATGTATTCAACTGGATGGCAATAAATACATGGTTGGTTGGTTTTCAAGGCATTTGATTTAAAGCCACAACCTCATGGCTGTGCTAAAGATTCATTATCTCAGCACCATGAATGTCTACAAAGGTTTTGTGCCAATAAACAAATAAACACTGAGATATTTCATTGGACATTCGGTGGCATTCATCCTCTGGGGAACATTTTCAAGTTTGATGGCAATCCATCCAGTAATTCACAGTGATTTTATGAGTGGATAGGCAACATTTTTCTGTCTAATAACTAATAAAAATACAAAAATACTCTGGGTCTTATTTAAAAAAGAAAAGTAATACACAGAAAATGACCTTGTGTTTGGAGCATAGCTTAAGCGTTACTCTATCGGCTCAGTGGTAGCCAAAGTTTTGAGTTCGGGTTCGTCGACCCCTTTGCCCGCCACGCCGCTGCTGTCCTTGTTCTTGCTTTTGAAAGGCCTCCCCAGTTTGACCGACAGAGTTTGCAGGACATTGCTCTCATCCGGTGAAGAGCTACTGCGGCCGCTACGAGCGAACGTAGACGTGGTCCTGCTCTCCGAGTTGGTGGCCTCAAAGAGCTTGCCCATGAAGCTGAGGCCGGCGTGTCGGATGTGGGAGCTGCCGGCAAACACGTAGAGGATGGGGTTGACCGCGCTGCTGAAGTAGGCGAAGGCTGTGACGTTTGGACGGGCTGTAAGAGCGGCCTTGATCACTGACTCACTGCCATGCAACAAACCGGCCACCTGGAGAAGGAACGGAGGAAATAGCAAATACTGAGGCTGGTGAGGATGCATTACGAGCTCTTCATCTTGAAGGAATTTCAATAGTGATTTTAGTGTTAAAAACACACATTTCTTAAATGCACATTTTAAGCATCTAATCAGAAATCACCTCTACGATGTTGACGATGTGATAGGGAAGCCAGAAAACCGCGAAGGCACAGATGATCATCAGGATGAGGCGGCTGCCTTGCGCTTTGCGCTGGAACTTGGCGCTCCGCAGGCGGCAGATGACGTAGCAGTAACAGGTGTTGATGAGGAAGAAAGGCACCAGGCAGCCCATGAAGGTCTCAAACAGGTACTGGAAGACCTTGTGACCCGCACTACCCCAATGGTATGGAACGCAAAAGCTCAAGGTGACGTTGTACGCCAGTGTCTTCTTCAGATTGCTGTCGGAGGGAGTTAGATGGGGAAAAAATGTCAGTGTCAGGTGTACAATACTGCAGATGACAAGCTGGATTTTACATGTGTGATGCTTTAGAAAGGCTATTCTTGAAACTTCAAAATAAAAATACAAGGTTAGTGCTGTTGGATCTTGGTAATCACAGTTTAAACCTGTTTAATCGAACCACTTTGTAGACTTCAGAGGTCCCAAAAGAACCCCCAAAATTTCATTGTTGTGGTTCAATAATGGTCCAACCCTAACTTGCACTTTTTTGGACTGGAAACTAAACTCAAAATCAAAGAGTACTTTGGGGAAACACAATATTCTCTTTACTTACCTGCGGTAGAAAGGCATCGGCAGAGACAGGATGAATGCTAACACCCAGACTCCCAGCAGGAGACACAACAGGGAGCGCTTGGTTCTGATTCTCTGTGACATGAAAGGCCTTGTAACGGCCAGCCAGCGATCTATGCTCATCAGGCAGATGAGGTAAATGGACACGTACATGTTCACATTTGACAGGTAATGCACCAGCTTGCATGCCGCTGAGCCAAATTCCCAACCCCGGCCTCCGGCCAAGTATCGCAGGAAAAAAGGAGCGCTGAGCAGCACGAAGGCATCCGCCAGTGACAGATTGAGCACCAACAAACAGGTCACTGAGCGTTTCTTCACCCGACACAGAACCGACCAAACCACAAACAGGTTCCCGGGGAAGCCCAGCACGAACGCCAGGGTCAGGATGGCGATGCCGGCCTGAGCTGAGGGTGAGATGGGCAGAGAAAAGGGGGCAGACGGGGTGTGCTGGGAGGCGGTGGAGGTGATGTTGGATGCCATCAGGGACGCCTTTGAAGAACACAACTCAGCTGTGACAAGAAGAAGCTGACAGGAAACAGGATATGTTGTGTTGTGGTTTGTGAGGTGTGAGATGAGTGCGAATTGCACATCTTCTTCCTTTTTTTTTTGTCATATCAGTGTGACAGGCAGTACAAAGATTACAGTCAAAACATTAATACAGTGCATTAATGTTGTATAGATAGATATCCATCAAACTTTCATTCATTTTTCGTCTCTAAACGTGCATGTGCACCACAGAAAGCTCCGGTCTTTGTGCTAAAAAAGTAAAAAATTATGAAATATGATGAAACGCTTATTTAAAACTTTCTCTGGCTCATAATCTTGCTTCACTCATCATAAAAATCCAGGAATCGTACTCCTGGAATCAGTCTGAAAATGTTTTGAATGTTTTACTGTTATTTATATTTGTCTTTGTATTTATCTTTGTGACTTTGGGATATACAAATAAAATTGATTTGATTTAAAATTTAAAAAGCTGCACACATACCTTTTTTTGTCGAAGCCAGAAACAGTAAATCCACTCAGAGTGTAACAGTTTCCATCTATGTCGCTCTCGCCTGATCTGCTGTTAACTCCCAGGGCTCTCCCCTTTCTGCTTTCTGACAGTGTGTGTGACGAGGCCAAATAATATATATTGAGTAAGAGCGGGTCATGTGAGGGGAAGCCCAGGACTACAGGAAGCAAGTTTAAGCCCAGAGTTGCGATTGGTTCCTCTGACATGTTTTATTCTCCTGTTGATGATTAGTGAATTAAACACAGTGGTGTGCACACCGGCTTTATGTAAAAGAAAAAGAAATAAACATCTTATGAATGAGAATCCAAAGCTAGTGCTGCTTCATGATTGAACTGGAAATCACAGACCTACGACAGCGACGACACAGTTTATTGACAGAGAAATGTAGGATACAGTAAGGAGCCATAAAATGTTGGGAAACTTTGGGAGTGGATATTCCTGTAAACTACCAGGATCCTGTTGGTACATGAGCTTTAAATCATACCTGAATTATCTACACTTTCTGCTCTCCCTCTCTTGCGTCAGACGTTCTTTTTTGATTACCAGCACCGTCTGCTTTCAACATGATTCATCTTTCTCAAGTTACTTCGTGCATGAGAGGCATGATGCATCCAATTGCGTAACAAAGTTGTTATGATGTATCTCATTCTCAGGAAAAGGTGCTTTACATCATTTTGTAAAGAACCTTGTTGTGTTGTCTTGTTGTCTTTAAACTGCACTGATTCATATTTTTATGTTAGAAATGTTAGAAATGATCAAAGTATCTGTAAACTGTCACCAACATCTGCAGTTTGTGTTTTTGTGTTTTTCAGCTCATTGCTCTGATTTTACAAGTCAAAGTTTGGATTTATTCTCATGTCCAGCCACACGAGAAACAGGAAGTCTGAACCGACTCGTTCATCTTACAAAGTGATGCCAACATTGTTTTTTACAGATTGTTTTACTGCCCCCATGTGACCAAAACCGATTCATGCAGCTTTAAAGACAGTGAAACTTACCAGACAATGTAACACAGTCAAACACACTGGTGTGAATATTGTCACATTGTCACTCAAGCATGATAATATTAACTAGTTCAGTTCATTTTGTTCTTCCTACAAACATTTTGACAACAGTGCATAAACAAAACGCCACAGAAAAAAATCTTTTAAAAAAAGTTAAAGTTAGTTAACAGTTAAAAAAACAAAAAAACATGTACAGCAAACACACGGCACACCTCTGTTTGAGGGATGTTTCTTGTATTAAACAGGGTCGTTTGGTGTGGTGAGAAATGTGAGCATCCTGGATAATACTCTGAAGTATAATCAAATACACAGTTCAGGTGTGTCGTGTGGTTTAACCACCATGTCAAATGCAACAATGTCACTTTAGGATGTCCAGGATCAGCAAGTTACATCCCATTGAAAGAGTCCATTAGTGCAGAAGCTGTTCCTGAAGTGCTGCAGAATCTTTTCTTGCCTGACAGGAACCAGCCGTGCATGATGGACCCTTTATTTTGTTGCAAATATGTGACTCGATGGAGATTTCAGTGCTTCAGTGGTTTAATTTTCCCCTTCCAGAGGAAGATTTAAATCCACTGCATCTCGCGTCCTCTACTTACCGTTCTTTACTGGTTTACCCGAGCTCGAGTTGGTAACAGAGTCTAGATCTTTTTCCTTTAACATTACAGCATCTGCGTCTCTGTCTTTCTCGCGGCTGTTCTGGCTGTTCTGTCGGCTCTTCCTGTTAGCCGAGTCCATCCCGGTGCCCTCAAACAAGCGGGCCATAAACGCAAGCCCCTCTCTCCGGATGTAGGACTTTCCTGCGAAGAAGTAGAGCACCGGGTTGGCACAGCTGCTCATGAAGGCTATGCTTGAGGTGACAGCACGGTAGTTTTTCCATATCCTCTCCAACCTGTTGGGCGGGGAAGAGATTTTTATTCGACAGAAATGTTTGCATTTGTTTGCATACTAGATTAAAAACCAATACATCTCTCTAGAACTAGAACTTAGCGTTAAGACTGGAAGTTACAGTACAAGTTTTAAGTGCCTGAGACTTTGGTTATGTGTCAACAAGACTCATCATCATCAGCACAGCTGTCATTGGCCAAGAAATACCAGATAGAGATGTAGCAACATAACCAGTAAAGCCAGAAACTGTTTTCACTTTCACTTTGTGTAAGTGGTTTACAAAATGTATTAAGAAGTGAGCAAGGTGCCGATTGGTGCTTGTATTTTTGGAAATCAGAGTAGTGGTCTCAACTTCTGTTATGCTAAGATAGACTAATCGCCTCCTAGAACTTGCTTGGGATATTTAACCTCTCACCTCTCGACTCAAAAACTGTTCGCGACACGTTCAGCAACCCAATTTGACAACCGGCTTGGCTCATTTCTTCTGAACTGGCTCTCATGGTACAGTAATAATAATAATAATTGTAATAAGGTGATGATTGGTTTGCATCTGTAAAAATTAGATGCATAAAAATTCTTGTGTCATCACTTACGTGGCTTTAGCTGTACTATCCGGACACAAAGCCGATGCAACCTGAGGACAAGGCAAAATAATTCAGTCAGTTAATAACAGCGAAACATTCAATGATTTTAGAAACACATGGGTACTCGGAAGAATGTCTTACGGGATGTGTGACTTACTTGCACCATGTCGATGATGTAGTAGGGCAACCAAAAGAGGCAGAAGGTCAACACGATGGCCAAGATGAGCTTCTCACTACGAATGCGCCGGCCAAACCTGGTCTTTTGTATCCGCCGTAAGATGCATATGTAGCTGACGACAATGATTCCGTAGGGTATGAAGAAGCCCAACACGAGTTCCAACATGTACTGGATGACCGTCTGTGCAGGCGGGATAGAACAAGGATGGAGTGACAATATAATTGTATGCTTTTATTATGGTAAATATATTGTTGTTGTTTTTGGATTTGCATGTATTTCGATGATCCTTAAAGTAATTTGCACCATTTCCTGCGTACTGGTTTTAAGAAACTTATAATAAACCTGCTCAGGCACCATCAGCCAATCAATACACAGCCATTAATCGAACCAATAACCAACAGCAGTCAACGTCAGACAACCATATCAATAAAAATCAGCTCCCTTTAAGAAATGTGACATTTTAACAATTGTATATCAATGCAAAAGTCACATGTTGGTTTTTGTCGCCTCAACAACTCAAGAAGTCAAGATGACAATGGGAAAACATTGGTCATTTGCCATCTACTATGTTTGTGTAGTGGTATTTTTTCAGCGATTACCTAACTACCTGGTTTCCTGCTTCCTGCTTGATGGTTCAAAAAATGTAGGCGTTGCCTGGTAACAGAGCAGTGCCAGTCAAGTTGCAGAACTATTTGTGTCGGTGGAGCCAAATAAATCATTGAATAGACAAACAAATCTGGTGTTACTTATTACTTCTGTTTGTAGAGCTGTTGTGTTATTCGATTTGCTATTGTGTTTTTGAATTTGCTGTTGTGTTTTGCACTTCAGGGCCACCGTATATGAGCCCACAAAATGTGATATTACTTTACCTGTGGGTTGAACAACATAGAAATGGTGACGTTAAATGGCTACAACTGTGGTAAAGTGCTAATGAATTGTTATTCATTAGCCCATTGATAATATGAAGGGTATATATAATCAGGTAGTTCACTCACATCGCTGTCTTTATCGTGGAATGAGTCACACACTGAAACCTGGTTCTTCAGCCTGACCTCCCTGAAGATCGCCGCAGGAATAGAGGCGATCATCGCCAGCACCCACAGCACCGCCAGCACCCGCAATACAGTCTTCCGGCCTGTGATAAGACCGAGGCGCTGGGGCCAAAGCACCGCCACCAGCCTGTAGACGCTCATGAGCATGATGAGATGGATGGAAGCGTACATGTTGAGCAGACACAGGTAGAAGAGGACCTTACACATGACATTTCCAAACACCCACGTCTTCATCCCCAAGTAGACGATGAAGAACGGGGAAAGGGCCATCAGGGAGCCGTCAGCGATAGCAAGGTTGAGGATGATAAGGGTGGTGACGGACTGCTTCCGGGCACGTGCCAGGATGCTCCAGATGACGAAGAGGTTTCCAGGGAAGCCCAACAGAAAGACAAGGCTCAGGATGATGGCACCCATTCTGGTGCCAGCTGGACTATCCAAAATGGTCACATTTCCCACTGGACTGGAGGTTGCGTTAATCTCAGCCATTTTTGTTACCTGTCAAAGAGATGATGTGAAAAATGGTTCGTCAGTGGTTTGACTGAGAGAACAGCATTGTTTCTGTTTGTTTTGTTTTTTCAGAAAGAAATGTTCGTACCACACCGATGCTTTGAAACCAATTCATTCTCAATATGAGGAAGTAGACAAGTAAGGAGGAAGAAGAAGGAGGCATTTCTGTCCTGACACGACTTTATTACAAACTGATTTTTACCCATTTTCTGACTGATTAATATTTTCACCTCTGACTCGTACTCCATGTTTTTACTGGCACAGTCTACGTTTGACAAAACCAGCAGGCTTATGTATTTCTGCAGAGAGCGTGGGAGTGTGGCGCAAGCGTAACAGGTTTTAACCGGGATTCTTAATTCCTGAACAACGAGACCAGACACGAGTCGAGAGCAACAGTCACAGTGTTTAAGTGATGAGCTAAACTGTGATTTATATGTTCTGTCTGAGGCCTGAAGTTTGTTTATGGTGCCAAAAAAACACAAAAGATGCAACAATATGTTTAGAAATCAAGATAAAAAAGTTGAATCAGTAAAAATGATGCTCTGCTTTTACCACCTCAAAAACATCTCCACACTCCAGCCATCAACTCCCGCCTGGACTATTGTAATGGAGTCCTTTCCAGGGTATACCAAGCTACAAGTTCTCACCCATGCCAAGCCCTGATAGCACGTCACCCTTACCCTCATCTACCTCCATTGCATACTGGTCTTTAAGTCTGAAATTAGATGAGCAATAATCACATATGGATGGAAAGTTTGTGCGTCAACATGCTTTTGTCCATGTAGTGCTGAGTTTTAGTGCAGTGATGAATTGCCCTTCAAGTTTCCAAATTTAGATTCAACTTCACCATGTTTGGCTCTGCCGGGGATAGCTGTCTGCTTCCTTAAGATGTACGGAGAATAAAATGTTTATATCCATCAAGCATATCAGACTTTTAATCAAACTATTAAAAGCACATCATAAGCGCTGTCCTCTACTTATATATACTCACCAACAAAACAAATGTCTAACCAACTCTAAATAGTACCCAGGGTATGAAACTTTTTATTTGTGTTTAATATTAGCGACAATATTTAGAAATAAAATTATGTATGTGTGACTCATTTTTAAATTGTTTCAGTGGACTCAAACTGACTTTGGGATAAGTGCAACAAAAACATACAATATCACCATAATAAAATAAAAAAGAAGAATTGCTATATCAGTTACAATACATCATACACGACATGCAAGAGCATTGTCTGTTGTATGTCCGGTATAATGAGCCTGGAATTAGTATTATAGTTTATCAATAATTATGTCACTGGAAAAATATTTTAAAAAGAAACATGTCAACACTTGTTGGACATATCTTGAGTATTCATCTCAGAGCACACCCTTTACTGCTGACACTGAAATTATCCAGTGTTCCAATATTCACATCTGCTCGCCTAATCTGTTCTATCTATAGTTTCTGACAATTTGCGTGCTTGATTATGGATTACTGCATTGTACATGAGTGTGTAACTGGTGTAGTAGTGAGCAAGGGGATGTTACAGCTACAAACGTTTTTGTTTAAAGTTATCTACTCTTAGTACTGCTCGTATGACCAATCAAAAGTTTGGGCACAATGTCTATTCTACATTGGAGATTAACACTGAAGATATCAAATATACCACTACTATGCATACATCATTTTATAGATATTTATAGATATCTGAATAACTATTTTAACATTTAAAAATTAAGTAAATGACTTTATAGATCACATGTAAACACCAAAATTAGAACAATATAACAAAAGAAAATGAAATTACAATACATAATGAAAATAAATAAATAGTGTAGTACAGTTGTCCCTCAGTATAATGCGGTTCACTTTTTCGCGGTCTCGCCGTTTCGCGTATTTTTTTTGTGTAATTTTGCATGCTTTTTTTTTTTACAGCGTAATGTACAGTATGAATGCGCATTGTGTTCGGCGTCCTGATTGGCTAAGGCAGTACTGTACAAAATGCGTTCGGAAACACGCGTGAGTTACTGGTAATAATTTCTTATGTGTCAAACCTCGTAGACTGATCATTAAAATGAAATTTGTCAAAAATGTTTGGCCTTGAAAAACAGGTTTTGATCTTTGGTTTCATTTACTAATACAGTATTGTACTTATTTTTGTTAAATCTGCGAAAGTTTGAACTTTGAGAGTTTAAATAAGAGCGAAATGTGAGAAAATGTTAATGCCTGTCTGAGAAAAGTGTATAAAAGTGTGTGGTTAGGGGTTTTACGGCCTTAAAACATGTTATTTTTAGAACATATTCCCCTCGGTAAAGGAGGGAGCACTGTATACAAATAGAAAAGGGTTTTCAGTATTTTTGAATAAAAGATGAACAAAATATAAAAAACTGACAGCAATGCATAGGAAAATGCTTTTTTATGCTGATGACGTAACTTTTTTTTTTGTTGTTTCTATTCTACCACTGGGTTTTTCTTTTGCTGGATGAAAGCGTTTGAACATTTCCAGATTTCAAATGAAGACAGAGACAAATAAATGTGACCACATGGCTCAGTGTTTACTGAAAGCCGGTCAAACCACATTGAAAGTGGCGTCAAAGAAACAGTAGTCAGTGAAACTGTTTCGCAATGGCCCCAGACAGTGACACATTATACTAACTATAACCAACAAGTCTGTGTCATGTTGCGTCTTTTCTGTTTTGTCCCCTTGGTCATTGGCGGTATTGTTTGTTTGTTTGTTTTCTTACAGTACAGACAAAAATAGGAAGTTTCTTCCTCTGTTTTTATGCTTTTTATTATCATTTGCACAAACAGAGCACAGACTATATAACCTGCCTGACTAAAAAGGTGTGTTTGTGTGCACTGCGTGACTCATCCACATACTTCCAAAAACACACCTGTTTCCCCCACAGAGAAACATCATACAGAAACTCCACGACGCATAGTTTCACAAACTGACACGTTGTTAATGTTTGAGCAAATCACTGCCATAGAATTAACAATAAAGTCAAGACGAACAGAAGCTGCGATCAATTGCAAAGTAAAGGCTCAAAACAGACAATAAACGTTGCTTGTTTCTCCCCCAGTGGGAGCAGTAACTGTAGGTTGCAGTGATTTGTTGGCAGATGTAACCGCAGTTGTTGTTACTGACAGAAACCAATGCAGATTCATGAATGAGGTAGAAAACTGAGGCAGACTCACCAAGTCGTCGGCTGTAAATCCCAACAGAAGAAAGACGAGCTGATAAGAGTTCTGAATCTGTTGTACATGCTATACTTTTTTTTTTACCCTTTCCTCTTCCCACAATTTCCTCCCACCCACTCTCTCTCTCTCTCTCTCTCTCTCTCTCTCTCTCTCTCTCTGTCGCTTTCCATTGATTGATTTGTCATGCTTGCTGCAACATGTAGTGAGCGGGGGAAGGTGTGTCCCCATTACTTTGCAAGCCTCTGCCGTGGCAGTCTGTCAAAATCCATACATGTCGAGTGAGTAATTCCTGCTGTTTGCTAGTGTCGACTTAAAGGGTTAGTTCACCCAGAGTATGAAGCGATTTTTTCCCAATCTAGAGATGCAGATCATCACTTTGAGCATCCACAAACAAAATTCTAGTATGTAAAGAATGTAAAGTATAAATGTGAAGTATTCCAGAACCATAAGGGTTGAAACATCTTCCTCTCTTTTGGGAAAGCTTCAGCCCAAAGACAGCTGGTGAGGTCAAGTATTGATGTTGCCTGTTTTAGAAACTTTCATTCATCAACGCTCAGTTCAGTCAGGGGACAGAAAGTGCCAAAGAATCCAAGACGTCTTATGTGGAAAAGGTTTTTCGAAGCTTGGCCAAGGAGGATGGAAGATTTTTCAATATGCTTGTCATGACATGATGCCGCCTCGGTTCTGAAGAAGCAGTCCTCTCTGGCTCATTTTACGCCCCCAGCATAGTGCAACAACTGATCTATAACCCTAAAAGGGCATTAGTGCACAAACAAGGAAACATATTTCATGATTCAACATCGTTATCTGACATTTTCATTTGACTCAGTTACCATAATAGTGATCAGAACGGCGTCAGCTTTCCTAAACGCAAACATATCGCTGCTCTGTATCGCAGGGAAAAGAAATCAGTGTCTCCATAACAATCTAAGATTCAACACAGTGACCTCAAGACATATGCTTAACCATGTATAAACCCCATATGTGCTGTGCTGGATTAGAAAATTGACCTCACAGGGCAATACGGCTGGTCGTACATTTGGTATTCCAGTTCATCTTGACAATTGTTTGATGGACTTGGACCTTCAACCCCAACACAGTTTGAAACACACTATTCTTTAACATTTCCCTTCATTTAACCCTTTATCGGGCGAGGAACCAAATATGGTCACTTCCATGGGCTTTTTGGTGCCCCACATCACATCACATGACTTTTTTCAGCCAATCAGTGAATGTCAGGCTACGCTATGGCCTCTAATGGATCCTACTCTAACCCAAACCCTAACATTTTCTGCACTGTATCATGTGCGTGATATTTGTGTCATAAGTCAAAAAAGCAAAAAAGTCTTCTTATATCCACCAATAAGGTTGAAATTTTATATGGTTTTTGTATTAGTATTGCGCTGTAAAGGGACAAAGAGGCCTAGCCCGATCCATGAAAAAGAATCTCTAGACAAAAATGTACAGAAAGGAAGGTGTGGCAACTTTTGTTCATATTGTACTTTATGAAATAAAGTGTCGAATAAAGCTTTGCTTAGTAGAAATGGAAAGAATATGAATCTCAAACCGGGTCAGGAATATATTTCACTGGAGTTTGAATATCTAAATATAAAATCAGATCCAGTCATTTCTCTGCAGGCTAAAGACATGCACTTCCTCGGAAAATTGGTCATTCAGAATCGGCCGTTGGCGACTTGCCTGGAGCATCTACACCCAGTCCCCCCTCCAGTCCCCCCACGACCCTGATAAGCGGTCACGGGAACTGGATGGAGGAATGGACTTCTGGTCATCAAGGACAGAACACTCAAGTTGCAACCAGGACCTCTGTTTTCGACCATTTCCTTCACTCCCGTTGTTCAAAGTACTTAAAGGGGTCGATGCATGTTTCTCTTCATCATGGATGAGGCTGGTATCAATTCCTTGAAAAGCTCTATAACATTCAAGTTCAATCTCATCCTAATCAGAATCAGAATGAGAAAGAGGTTCACCGCAAAGCACGTTTTCACTTGCGAGGAATTCGTTTTCGGTTTGATTCTTGCATAACAAACATTCTCTAAAAAAATATAACCCAGATAGCACGGCATAGTTTATTCATGGTTGAAATCCCATCAGGATCATCGTTTTTGTTCAGGTTGAATATTCGAGGCGAGAATCAATGCTGATGATTCTTGTTGAGAAGATAGACAGTGGTTCATTGTTGGTCTGCTGTCTGGGAAGGGAGAATAAAATAGATAAGTACCCGGCATAATGTGCAAAAGTTCACAGTGTTCACAATATTTTAAATGTGCAGGTATTGAACAGATGATGCTAAATAAAGGCTGAGCATTGATGTAACGCACAGAGTTTGTAGATGATAATGTGACATGTAGCAGCCAGGCCTTGTTGGCGTGAGGTTTTGGTCCTGATGGAGCGCAGCCTCCTGCCAGAGGGGAGTGTCTCAAAGATCCACAATCTCCTTCACGCCTCAGACTCCTGGAGGCGTGCGGGTCCTGTAGAGACAGAAGATTCTCTGCAGATCTAATGACACGCTGCAGCCTGCCCTTGTCCTTGGCTGAGGCAGCAGCGCAGCAGATGGTGATAGAGGATGTGAGGATGGGCTCAGTGATGGAGGTGTAGAAGTGCACCATCGTTGTCTTTGGCAGGTTTCATGATAACAATTAGGTTTTATTTTGCAATCATCAAGTCTATTACAAAGCCCTAAAAGGAAGTTATCACAGGAAGAAACAGGAAGAAAATAAAATACAATCAAAATGTGAAAAACATTTCTCCAAAGAATGCAGAAGTCGATGTTTATTCGTTTGCCCTTCCATCTCTAATGTTTTCCTTCAGCTACATGCTAAACTGATGCTCTAACTTTCTTTTATCTCTTTGTCTTTAGTTTCTTTAGTGACTTTCCCATCCATCTTCAAACTGCCACTATGCACACCTTCACCACTGTAACTTAACCAGCTGTACAAACACTCCAACATCAAACCAAAGAGGCTGGATGACTGTGGTTTGGTCAGAAGCATGATAGAAACACACAGAGTGGCTGCTTTATAATTCAAATACAGTCCAATCCTTAAAGGAACGAGGGCCTGACACTGTTGTTTCTGCTGTGTAGACTGCAGGACTTGTCATTGTTTCCAAACTGTGACTCATCTGACATTCAGGTGATGTCTTTGTATGACAGCTTTCGAGCATGCCGTTCCACCTCCCAGTAACATCGCTCTGACAAACCCTTTCTGCATAGAATTTGTGGAAACTTAATAAACCTGTCTGGTTGGGCAGCACGTGGTGGTTGACACCTCCCTCACCCTCCCGGGCTAATGGACGGGGTTGGGTGATGATGTTGGGAGGTGGCCAGGGAGCTGCTGACTCTTCTTAAATTTTGTCAGTCTAATTATTTCAACATGAAGATTTTCATTTTTGTTTTCCTTTTTTTTCCCCTTTCAGTGCCACAGTGAACTCCCACATCAGCCTACGTGCAATCAAAGAGGGCGTTGCTGTGGTGCAGCAGTGCAACGGGCGTGGGTGCTGACACAATATGGGGATTATGCCTTGTGGGCCACTGTTAGCCAAGGGGATCCGGAAGTAATGTAAAATGCATCAACATTAACAGGCATGCAAACCGGGCCGCAACCGGCTCAACATTCCTGGCCACTGAATGCGGATGCACCAAAGAAAACAAGTCTTCACTGTGACCGCAACGAAAAGCATTAATCAGTTTGTGACAGGTAGACTCCACACCTTTTTTTCTAAGGTGGAAGAATTGGAAGAGAAAGTGTTTTAGAAAATAAATATTTATTTTGAATTGTCTTTCAAAGTGCAGAGCGATGGATTTCACAGTAATCATCAACAACAGCTGAGTTGAAGTGTTGCAGAGAGATGGAGAACCTACTGCATTACAGACATATTACCACAAGGTGGCACTGTGGTCTTTTTACAGTTCACAGTTCTTTATTTCACTTGTCTTTTTACCAAAATGCAACCACACACACACAAAGGGCTCACAGACATGCAAAGAGCACTGCTGCCTCCCAGGTACTCCAAAAATGGCCAAATACATGGATCATCTCCTCTGATATTAAACCGTCAACTGAAGGTCAACATGATGTCTGTATGGTTTGTGCTTCGTGTTGTGTATTATAGGGCCTCATAGAGTACCTAGCCATTGGAAATATTCTCTGCTTTTCTGGGTTCCCTTTTCTGCCTGTGTGCCAACATAGAAAGAAATCTGTTAAAATTGCAGCGCTCATGTTCTTCAGGGTTTATACGTCTGTATTAGCATCATCACACTGAAGAGAGATAGTTGAGTGGGTGATCAAAGATGGGAGTGACCCACAGAACACAATTGGGGCAGTGAATTGGACTGAAATCAACAATCTGCAATATCAATATGTACGATATATTAAAGATCTGCTACAGAGAGAGCTTTTTATATGGCGTTTTAGGTCATATGCAGTAAATTGAAATGAAAGAAATTGAAAAAATAACTTACATTTCTTTTCAATTGTGCAGAAAATGAACAACAAGAGAAGAGAGGGAAGAGCGAAAGCAAGAACTATCCAAATCCAACCCAAAGACGAGTGAACCGTGAAGAAATGATCTGAAATGATACAACACAGAACAGAATGACGTTATTTAATCAAACTAGACCTTTTCATTCATTTATGTCAACAGAGGCAGCTTAGAAATGACTAATTTCAGGCCGAACCTAAACACTGAGGTACTGACTCAGCCTCAGTACATGGGTCATCTGGTGAGCTTTCAGAATTTATTTTGAACTCTTTATAACCTGGAACATAGAAGTGTGTCTCTCTGGTCTGCTTGATGTTCTTCTGTTGGACTCTACAGATGAACTTGTCGCTCTTCCTCACAGTCAATCTTCTGCTGACAGTATAGAGGTCATCAGGACCTCTGACTGTCTCTGTAGGTCCAGCAGAGAGGAGGTTTCCCTCGGCGTCCAGCCAGAACACCTCAGGCTCTGGATACCAGCCTTTAGCCTCACACTGTAAAACCACCTCTCTGCTCTGATTGGAGACAAACTCTATGACGGGCGTGGAGACGACACCTGATGACCAGAGAGGAGGAATTAAATACTTCATTTGGATTTGTGTCACAGTCAAACTATATTAGAAACAGGAAGGAAGGAAAAACTTCCTTTAAGAGGTAGAAACCTCGTGTAGAACATCTTCAAAAAAATCTCAAGTCTGACTTACCAACAGTGAGTTGGATGGACGCTTCCTTCATCATTGATTCC
Source organism: Larimichthys crocea (assembly GCF_000972845.2). NCBI lineage: Eukaryota > Metazoa > Chordata > Actinopteri > Sciaenidae > Larimichthys > Larimichthys crocea. The sequence goes on along the minus strand of NC_040024.1, from coordinate 7,828,423 downwards.
AAGATACAAAAATATTCTCCTGTATCAGAAGGTTTCACTCTGGAGATTTTCATGGAGATGTTCCCATTCTTCAGTTCATCCGGAAAAATGGTGGTGCGGTTATGATAAGATAGATTTTGTCTCGTATACTTGTTGGCCTTGAAAGTAAACAGAGACGTACTTTGGGTCTAAATCGGGTCTGGTCCATTTAACTGTCTCAGAACTGGCGTCCATGGGAGGTTCAAGGTGACAGGGCAAAATGACATCATTGCAAGCCAAGGCCACGATTGGTTGATGTGAAATTAACTGTGACTGCTCTGCAAGGCAACCTAAAAAGAAACAAATCCAAACAATAGTTGGGCAGTGAATAATAATTGATTTATTCAAAATGAACGTACCAACCAAATATTAAATATATCCAAATAAATTCAAAAAACTGAGCTTATCTTCATACTCTGCCACTTCATCGTGTTACAATCCAACACAGAACAATCAGACACAGTTCAAACTAAACTGTGAACGCTCTGAAATTACCTCCAAATGTCAATATTTGAACAAGGACGGTGACTATGACGATGGGCTGCACCATACTGAATTTCTGGAAATTACAAAGAAAGATTTGTATGTTAGATATATCTTCTCTACACCAACTGCAAAGCCAATAAACAGACTAATGTTAGCCCCGACAGAGTAATTATGACTGAGATATCAAGTAAAAACCCCAACAGATCAATCACACAGACCACTAACTCCTTCAGTCCACATATAATGTGTCTTGGATTGAGACATTTTGATGTGACGGTTCGTTCAAATGGTGACCCATCATGTGACAACAGAGAAGCAGTACTCAAATGCCCAACAGTAAAGTAAGTATTAGTTTAATCATTTCACAGGAAGAAAAACTACACTTTTACATATTATAGAGTTTAGAACCAACTCTGTTAACGGCACTTTATCCTGAAAGGTGGGTTTGTTATTTTCTGACTTCCTGTAAGTAAGTAATACAACTTCAACAGCTTCTCAGTAAAATAAAATTCATTTCTTTTCTTCACATGTTAATGTTTAATCAGAAACTTCAGCTATCACGACGCATCGACACTGACAGTCAAAGTCATTTAGTTCACGGAGAGGCTGTTTGAATCTGTCCTGAACCTGCATCAATAAAAATCGATACAGACAGATAATTACAAAACACTGCAGAATATTAGAGGAAATTATTTGGGAAGCTAATCTCAAGGAAATTTAAAAAATAAAAGTACAGACGCAAATATACAAGGTCAAAATTTCATTTTTTTTATAGACTATGGAATAAAAACATTTTAAGAGTCAAAGCTTTACCATTGTCAAGATGATTCATTATTTGATATAAAGTAAAGTTTTCTCTTACCGACGGAATGACGAATGCACTCTTTGGTCTAAATTAAGATGTGATGTATATTTTCTTTTGAGGAAGTACCAGCAGTTTTGGGCATGTCTTTTCATGGGGTTACACAGGGTCAGGTCCACTATTCACATTTCACAGAGTATGCCAGTTTTGTTTTGTTTTTGTTCTTCTTTTTGTCTCCCACAGTTCAACAGAATGCTGATGCTCAGCTGGTGCTGTCACACTGTTTTAAACCACAAGACGTCAAAAAAAGGGGAACCTCATGCCATTTCGGGTTTTCCTCAGCTTAACTCAAGAACAAATGTTAACACGGAAGTAGGACTGTGTTTTTAAGTTGTGATAAGGCGCCACTTAAGAAAGGTAACAGCATACAAACAGAGTTTTACATTAAGATGGACTTGGATGAATGGATAAATAAGTGATAATCTATATTGCTGTAACACAGACTAACCATTTAACGTTGAAATTTTCATTTAGAAAGCAACTCTTGTTGACATTATGACAAACAAACATGTGAACCAGAGAAATATAGCAAGCAGAATGACGTCAAATTAGGGAGGTTACAAACTAAAGGGAACTGTCTTCTGGTTTACATGATAAATTAACACAAGGTTTCTATTTTTCGTTTACATGCACTCAAAATAATGTTTAGTTTCATAATGAAGTTAAGAGTCAACCTGAATTGTCATTTTTATTTCATGTATCATCAGACAAACTTGATGCCTCTGACATATTATCAATAAAACCTCAGCTTCTGGAAGCCAGGACAGTTTTCATACAAAATAATCACAGTAGATGGCGCTCATGTTACAGGTGGATTCTTTTATCATTTCTGTTTGGGAGTTGGTTTAAAGTGTACAGTAACAAAGTAACATATGTATATACATAACAGTATTCAATTCAATATTTACATACACCGACAGATGAAGTGAATAACACTGACGACTGTGAGCATCTTCAGACCTGAAGCTCTTTGTGGTCAGTACAGTTCATATCCTGGAGACAGTGGCTGTTCCTCTGTCTCTCCTGATCTTTTCTCAAATGTAAACAATCAAAGCTTTTTGATTCAATGGTTTCTCTGTCTTTCATAGCTAATTTGGGGCGTTCGAGGTTTGTTCAGTCATTATTTCCTCCTCCTGAAGCTCTCTCTGTTGGTCTGCTCTCTCCATTTCTTCCACAGTTCTGTTCAGTTTCTTCCTTTCTTCCGTGAAGTTAGAAATCTCACCTGTATTGCTTTCGTCTCTCTTGACCTGATTCTTGAATTCTGGATCCTCATGGTCTCTGTGGGTCAACAGAAGAAGAAATGTCAATCATGAACATCATGAACATTGTTCTATATAATCTGTTGATGCTTTGGAATTAGCTGCAACATATCACAACAGCCAATGAAGAGCTCTGACAGCAACTCCACATGAAAGAGGAAAATGAAGACGACACTTACTGTTTTTTTTTCCATCTGATAAAAATAAACAGCAGAAAAACAGAAACAAAAATGATGAGGCTGGAGGTGATGATGACGATGATGACGATGATGATGATGTCAGTCTGACTCAAAGACTGAACTGTGAAGAAATGACCTGAAATGAAACAACACAGAACAGAACGACATTTTTTAATCAAACTCGACCTCAACTGTTAAAAAACAGAAACAATATGTTGAATTTATTTTGAACTCTTTATAACCTGGAACATAGAAGTGTGTCTCTCTGGTCTGGTTGATGTTCTTCTGTTGGACTCTACAGGTGAAGCTGTCGCTCTTCTCCACAGTCAATCTTCTGCTGACAGTATAGAGGTCATCAGGACCTCTGACTGTCTCTGTAGGTCCAGCAGAGAGGAGGTTTCCCTCAGCGTCCAGCCAGAACACCTCAGGCTCTGGATACCAGCCTTTAGCCTCACACTGTAAAACCACCTCTCTGCTCTGATTGGAGACAAACTCTATGACGGGCGTGGAGACGACACCTGATGACCAGAGAGGAGGAATTATAACATACGTCACTGATTTGTATCAAACTGCTCGTGGCAGCAAGTCTGACTTACCAACACTGAGTTGGATGGACGCTTCCTTCTGCATTGATGGAAGATGACATTCATATTTTCCTGCATCAGAAAGTTTCACTCTGGAGATTTTCATGGAGACGTTTCCATTTGGCAGTTCAGTCACAAACAGTCTGGTGCGGAAATAATAAGATGGATTTTGATTCTTAAAATTGAGTCGTCCATCTTGGTGATAATGGACATATTTTGGGTCTAAATCAGGTCTGGTCCATATCACGGTCTCTGAATCTGAATCGATGGGAGGTTCGAGGTGACATGGTAGAATGACATCATCACCAGCCAGGGCCACGATTGGCTGATGTGAACAAATTAACTGTGACAGTTCTGCAAGGAAACCTGAACAGAAAAAAAGGAAACAGTAGCTTAGTTATAAATCATGTCATCGAACCGATTATTTCAGATTCTAAAAGAAAATAAATAATTGAATAAACTTTTTGTGGCTTTGACCACTGAAGCTGTTGTGGGGAAATTGCTGAAGTCAAAGGTCAATGGTGAGGTCGGGAGCCTCTGATTATTTATTGACGCTTGGCCAAGGAGAATTAGAGACACTCTCAAAGTTCATCAGAAGTGCCTGAGTCGGTCTCACATTCTGCCCAACTCATCCTGGTGGATCGACTTTAAACCCCAAGATAACAGCACAAATACTACACGCCCAGAATGAGTCACAGAGAATGTCTTTATCCATGGAGGTGTTATTGTCAGCATATTCTAGTCTGGAGACACAGATGTCTGTTTACGCAGATTGGACCGTCAACAACAAGCTATCTATTATGTCTATGAAGGCAGCAACAGGTCTCTGTGACCCTGGACACCACAGTGTTGAGATAGACTGGCACCTACTGTTCCCAACCAAAGCCAAACAACTAATACTGAGGACCTCAAGGCCCACACGTCACCTCACGTAACCTAAGGTTAGAAAATTCCATAAGCCTCACAGCTGAAATGTCAAAAGCAGACATGGCAAGTTTGTCTGTGGGTGGACATGAAGACTGACTTCCTCTTCTGAGTTCTGTTTTTTTTTTTTTTATGATTGCACAAACCTCGAATGAGCACGTGAGAAAACAAACTAACACATTAGCTATGAAAGACAGAGAAACCATTGAATCAAAAAACTTGATCTCATTTACATTTCAGAAACAAAGAGAAGAACTTGAAATCAGGACAGACAGAGGAACAGATCAGAAGCTCAAAACACGACTCATTGTGTCTCATTGTATAATCTGATCTGTTATATTCACATCGCTTCAATAGATTTACCTTCAATAGACAGTATTAGGAGAATGATGAAGAACAGTCTGTCATGTGTGTTTGTCTTTGGATGCAACATCAGTCCTGAAAATGAAAAGGACAAAAAGCTTTTCAGAGCTCTCCAGAAACCCGTGGGTGACGTTGCAGAGAGTAAAGTAGAAGGGGGTTTCCTCCACAAAAGACGACATCTCACATCATCTTCTTTTACAGTTTACAAAGTTTAAACTGTCCAGATTCAGTTTCTTTTAAATGGTTTGTATGTAACAGTATAACAATTCAGACATTCACATGTGAGTTCCCTTTATATAGACTAAACCTACACATTGTTTTAACAGTCACAGATTATGTAATTATGACATATCATAACATTGAACGTTCAAATTTTAAATTAAGAGCAGCTCTTACCGACAGCATGACAACCGACTGTCCAGTGTGGTGTTATGGGAATAAATAGAAGAAGTACAACCGGTCAACCAGTATGTGAAACTAACACAAAAAAAACAGAAGTTATAAACGAAAGGGAGCCTGGTATGTAAATATTGTATTTGGTATGCTGTCATGTTTAGTGTCATAATGAAATAAAACTAAATCCTAAAAGAAATTAACTAAAAGTCTATATTGCAGTAATCAATGAAAAATGCATATCATTTGTGATTATGGTTATCATGCTTTGTTGATCGCTCCTGTTCTTCTCTGAATCTTCTGTAAGTCACACTTCAGCAGTTTGTATCAGTTGACAGTGGTTAGTTGATGGAAATAAGTGTAACAGGATACAAGCGGCAGTTAGACGAGGTAACTTTACATTAGTTACCGTAAAAGTTCGCTGTCAACGTTGTTAATTGTGTTTTGTTTTGTTGATTCGGTGATAAATGAAATGCAATAGAACTCAAACCTGCAATAGGCCATGAAAATGTTTGAACCCACGATAGAAACAGAAATCCATCACAACAAAAAAAAAACACACACAAAAAGAATGAAACTTCAGTTCTCAGCATAGAGCACACATTTATTTGATAAACAGAGACAACAAGCTTAACGGATATCAGCAAAATACCAACATGTAGTTAAAAAACACATTCATGGTCACATGGTAAAACTGAAATAAATACTATGATTCCTGAGTTTGCATAGTGCTTTGTCTATAATAGGGTGGGGGGTTGGAGTGGGTGGAGGGTGTCAGCATTTTCTGTGCAAAGCACTTTGTGTTACATGTTTTGTATGAAAAGTGCTGTATAAATAACATTTGATTGATAATACATTCTTATTTAGAGAAGTCAGTAATGCACGTGCTGTATAATGAGAGTATATGTGCAGGATATATGTAATTCTATATGATGAGTGATCTGTAGATTAGAGTTTCGAAAAGAAGAAGTCGAGGCTTGCGCTGCTTGGTTTCACTTCCTGCTGTGGTTTTCTTTCGTCTTCTGTGTCTCCAACTTTTAAAGTAGCTGCACCATGTTTCTTCAACCTAGTGAACAACAAACAGGCCATTCATGGTTCATTATACAACAGTTAGATCAGATCTGTAGCAATCTGACTGGTCAAGAGAATAACAGCACGGTAATGACTGACATCGACTGTGACAGAATTACAGCCGTGCTGATATTTAGTTTAACAAAGACATACGCAAACAAATCTATACACAGAACGGACAGACAAGGAAACAAAGGAAACACAGGAGCTAAAAAAAGACATGCAGGACTAATCAGGGACAGGAGAAACAAATCAGGGGCGGGGAAAGCAAGACAGGAAGTAGAATAAGACAAGACAGACGGGGTGGAACTACAAAATAAAACAGGAAACGCAGAAACAAACTCAAAACTTGCTTTCATGACACGAGTGTTAAAGATGGGATACAAACTCTGCCCTCTGCTGTCATATGAAATGCTTTGTATGAACTGAACATGACCAATGCTGCTTAATGTTACACGTCTATGAAACAAAGCACATTTCTTACAGGTGTGGCTCAGCTATGGGCCTCTTAGGTCATCAGGCACCTCCTTGTTCCTGTAAAATAAGAGTCAAAGAGCAGTTTGTATCCATTACACTAAATAAGGAAAGAAATAGTGATAGTACCGTGAAATAATAATAATAAAAAAATACCTCATTCTGCATTCTTGCACTATGAATGCAGCGTACAGAAAGACACAAATCAGTCCTGAAGCCAAGATGCATTTTGCGTACGGAGCAAGAACTGTGAAGATATCAGTTAAAGTTATAAATCATGGAGCAAGATGGTATTTATAGTAAAGATATGACTCATTTATGAATCATCTCTACCTGGAACAGGTAGATACACAGTGAAGTGTGTCTCTCTGGTCTGGGTGATGTTCTTCTGTTGGACTCTACAGGTGAAGTTGTCGCTCTTCTCCACAGTCAATCTTCTGCTGACAGTATAGAGGTCATCAGGACCTCTGACTGTCTCTGTAGGTCCAGCAGAGAGGAGGTTTCCCTCAGCGTCCAGCCAGAACACCTCAGGCTCTGGATACCAGCCTTTAGCCTCACACTGTAAAACCACCTCTCTGCTGCTTGTTGTGCTCATTGAACTGATAACAGGTGAGGAGACGGCACCTACAAATGAGATGGTCAAGAATTTACAGATTGGGGATTCAAGGATTTAGGAAAGCTGTAACTCTGCTGGTTGTATCAGAGTTTAGACAAACGCAAGGTGTTAAAACATCTTGTGGTTTTGCAGTGAGACTGTATCTGTGTCATAGTCTCTGCGTAGCACTCAGGCAACCAGCAGATGTCAGTTAGTCATGAAACCTTGTGGTAAACCCACACGTTGTTTGTGCACTAATCAAACATGTTGGTAGGCAGATCTGTTACCTTGGAACAGAGCCAAGCTGACTGTTTCCTACTGATGCTAAGCTAAGCTCATATCTACTGCACAAAATGTCAAACTATTCTTTAAAGCAAGTCTTCTTCTGCTCTGATAAATTCAAATTACACTGTGTGTCCACTCACCAACAACAAGCTCAACGAAGGCGTATTGACCCAGTTGAGGAAAAAGGCATCTGTAGGTTCCCTCATCAGGACGCGTCACCTCGGACAGTTTCATTGAAGCGTCTCCGACCTCCAGTTTGTTGATGGACACGGATGTTCTTCCTCTGTAGGAGGGCTGTTTGTGAGCTACATGTTCTTTACTGTTTCGCCTCACATAAACATACCCGGGACTCAGGTCCGGTCTCGCCCACTCCACAACCATACCAGAAGCATTCCTTGGAGGTTCCAGGCGACATGGCAAAATAATGTCCTCACCAAGTATTGCCACTATTGGCTGCGATGGACCAATCACCTGAGGTTCACCTGGAAAGAAACAGATCTGTGGTTTAACTGGTTGATTTAACCACCTTTTAACATGAATATATTGTATGAATAAGGGTTTTGCCATTACATATAACAACAATTTACTGTATAATTCATGTAACGTAAAATACTGCTTGATTCTGTATGCATTTCAACAAAGTGCCTTATAAAATAAACGTTTTGCCATGAAATATTACTGTGTTTAGTGGCACAAGCCTTTGAAAAAAAAGGCGTTGCGGCAGCACAGTCCCATTAACAAACACAACAAACTGTCACTGACAATGAAAATGACATAAACAGCTGAGACTCTGTTGGTTTCTTATCAATTTAGTAATATTTGAATATATTATCTAAATTAAGTTAAATTGAGTTGTCCCCTTTAACGTCTAACAGACATAATGCTGCCTTTGTGTGGGAATGTAAAAAAAAGTTATTACCTCCACGTGACTGTAATAAAACAAAGAGGACGACTGTATGGTGTAAACGCAAAACTGTAAAGTCACCAAAAGTCATCTTTAAACTGCTTCATCCTGGAAATCTGCAAGTGAATGAAAAGTAGATTAAAAAATTAAAGCAAATGCTTATTCGGGTTGTATTTATGACATTAACACATATAAAAGACTTAAGGTAAATACAGCTCTGATGGTAAAACTAAAGTTTAGTTTGAAGATTTATGAGCTCGTCTGCTTTCTTTATGTCATACTCCTGTTTTACAACTGTTTTTACGACTTTTCAGGCTGTATCTGCACGCTGCAGTCGATAGTGTTTAAGGAAATGGCTGCAACACAATAGAAGCAGCACGTGCTTTGCTGTTCACAACACACAATGCGCACCGAATGAAATGAAGTTCCAAAATAATGTTACATTAAACTGATACCTTGTTTTCAAAATGCAGACACAGAAATCAGAAACTTGTGTTTAAATCCTCCAGGCGATGAGAAAGGAAACATACTGCATCGATGTTAAATCCCCAAAAGTAAATCCATCAGCTCCACGTGCTCAAGCTGCTACAACATCAAATGCTGCAGTTACCACGGTAGCAGTAATAAATTAAAAAGTAAAAGTAACACTCAAAGTAATCCCTGTGTTGTTTTGAAAGTCAGAGTGTTCAGCGCTTGTTACTCAGCATCTGTGACAATGTGAGCATACTGTACTTCCTCATTTCAGATATGAGAGGTGGAGTAGAGGTCAGCCCTGTTTGCCTGGAGATGCATTAAAGCAACATTAGCCTGAGGGTACATTTACGTCTTTTGTCTACAAAAGTTAGACGAGGCGTTGTTAACTGTGTTTTGTTTTGTTGTTGTTCAATCGGTTGGCAAATAATTCTGATACATGAAATGCAATAGGACCTCCTTTGAGCTGCTGCATTGGGGAAAAGACACAGCAGAGTTTCAGGGTTCAAGGTAACTAAGTACATTTATTCAAGGTACAGTACTTTACTTGAGTGTTTCCAGTTTATTCTACCCTACTACATATTAGAGGGACATCCTGTCAAGGATCACCTACGAAGTCTCCAGCTCCATCTTAGAGAGCTTGGCAGCTTTCTTGGGATGCGGCTCACCCTTCATGGGAATAACACCAAGCTCAAGCTGCCCCTTAAGTCCCGGGGGGAAGACTGGTGGGAGTAGGTCATGGACCAAAGTGCCACATGAACTAATACGATGTACGATGTCCTGCTCAGCCTATTGAAGCTCATTATCTGGGGGCAAAGTGGAATCTCCTGATTGCCTGAAATGTTCAGAAAAGGAGATCTTGGAACACATCCTTCAGTTGCTGCTGAAATTCTTTTGGGCAGAGCCTGTAAACCTGGCACCATGACCAGCACCCAGACGATCACCATTGTAAAGGCTGGAGTGAAGATGCCAGGAACCACAGCAGCTGAGATTCTATCAAGAATTGTGGTGAGTGCAGGACTGGCAACTTTCTGGGGACCTGATATCCTTCTGGGCTCAGAAACCACTAAAAACATGGTCATGTAGACTTGCCATTGCCATGAGAGGGTCGTCTGGAAGAGGCCTACAAAGGTAAAAAGCACAAAGAGCTGGTCATCGACTACTGCAAGCAGGACTGGAAGACAAGCATACCCGTTGACGTTGAAGAAATGACTGTACCTTTAAATTACACAATACCAAACTTTCTGTGGTTGAAGTGACAGTAAATCACACTGCTGTGCAGTGCTTCCCTTTTCTGTGGTAGTAAGCAAGAGAAGAAAGAAGAAAAACGATTTAGATGTCGATGATTTCGATGATGATCTTGAGGATATATTATCGCCTTTTCCCGGTTGTCGCTCTGCTCTCGTCTTGTTCAGGTATGTGACTTTTTAAACAACTCCACAGGGATTGTCTACAGCACACAACAAATGAGCTACTGATGGATGAATTATAATAAAATCAGTAGAAACAGATTTAATAGAGCAGCAGTATGACGTACATCTGCTACATTCTGAGGTACTCGTATATTAGTATTTCAAATCTATGTTACGAAATACTGCATTTGATAGAAAGACATAGTGCAGTTGTCAAAGCTCATTCAAAGAAACAGGATGACACCATTCCTTTTCCAGACTACTTTCATTGACTAATTGTTGCTTGTAGAGCTCATTTTAAGATCTCACACCTTCGTAAAAGATATTTAGCTAATTATTTAGGTCCTTGGTTGTTCCTTGAGAGATCCTTGTGAATGTATATGTATATTGTTACATTTACTTAAGTAAAAAATTGGAATCGGAATACTTCTCGCACTGCTGTAAATTTCTAATTTCTATAAATTAAAGGTTCAGCACACACTTTTTGTATTTCCATCCCCTTTCTGGAAGTTTCTTCCGTGAGATAACTCAGTGACAGTCTAAGACTAAATTCATTCAGCGTGTTAACTGATGTAAATTAGTGCAGAAATGTAGATTCTGTTTGTGTGTTTGTTTGTGTGAAGTTGTTAAAGGTTGTTATAGTGTGTCTGTTGTATATTTGTACTTGTACTATTCCAGTGTTGTAGAGTTGATACAAAAAAAAAGACAAAAAAAAAAAGGTGTTGATAAAATGACGTGTGAAAGACTTCCTCTTTTCTGACAGAGTGGAGGGCTTCCTGTTTGATTCAGAGGTCTGCTACAGCCTCACTGATTACTGTACAACATCCCAAGTTTAGAACTTGATTTTGGTGAAACTGGATCAGATTTTATGCACAATATATTTGCTGCTTTTCCCTCTGGTGTCCTCTGACTGTTCAGCTTCAACTCTCTGTGATTTACGCAGTTTATGATGGACACATAGCTTTGGCCTAACCACTTATTAACTGCTGGCAGCCAGTTGGCCTCTGAGACCAATAATAACATTACACTTACACTACAGAGGTGATTTACAGACTTTATGATGGAAAGATTGCGAAGTAGCGAATTGCTAATTGTCGTTAGCTCAGTCAGCCATGCTGCTAACTGAACTGACTCAGCCCCGGGATGCCAGGAGCCAAACCCAGCAAGAAAACCACCTCTGTAGGCTACTGTATTCTCTGACAGAGTGGCCACGGCTGGTTTCAAGGTTGTGCTCAGTTCTGGGTGCAAGTGTGTTCACCGGAAGCTAACAGCACTCTGTCTTTGGTTTCATGTGGACTCACAGTGTATTTTAGTGTAGGATCATCATGGTTTTATGGTAGAGAAGTTTCACAATGTTGCTTTAATTTAGGTCAAATCCGCCCTTTGGCTTCAGTATAGGAATCAGTCAGGTGGTGGCAATGTTTCAACAAGTACAAAAGGTTAATTCAGCTTTAGTGTAATTTTGAAAGCTGTAGTTTGTGGTGCTGTTGTAATGTACTGCTTTATACTAAAGAATGTTGTCCACCCTTTTCCCTAGGAAAATCTGTGGTGCATGGTCCACCAGAGACGGTCTGGGCCTTTGCTGGCGGGGATGCTATTCTTCCTTGCAGTTTCAACATCAATGACCACGATGATTTTCCAACGGTGGAATGGTCCAAGGAAGGCCTGCAGCCTAACATCGTCTTCCTGTACCGGGATGGCTGTGAGACTTATGAGATGAAGAATCCGGCCTTCGAGTACCGGACAAGCTTCATCACGAAAGAACTGCAGAACAGGATCATCTCATTAAGGATATCCAACGTGCAACTGTCTGATGCAGGGAAGTACCAATGCAAGAAGCTGTGGAAGAATGCTCCGCGGGACATTACAACAGTGCAGCTTCTTGTGGGTACGTCCAGTCAAGTTTATTTATATATAGTAAAGGTTTTGCAGTTGGATTACAATCCCCTAAAAGGCCTGAAAGTTGGGTCCTTGCCCAGCAACTTGGTGTGGTGACATTTGGCTATTTGGAGTTCTTATTAAACAGATATTTCATGTCTTTTTAGAGAAGCATTTGACGGAATATTTGAAAGTTCACGCCTTGTGTGATTCTTGTTTTTATAGTTGCAGTTTCTCAGCCAAAACTCTCAGTTGTTTTAGCTAAGAGTGGAGGAGTGAATCTTCAGTGTGAGGCCAGCTGCTGGCTACCAGAGCCTGAGATCACGTTTCTGGATGATCGCGAAAAAGAAATTCCTGCTGATGATCCAAGAAGACATCAAGAAACAAGTGGATGCTACACCGTGACACGAAAAGTGACGCTCCAGGATGCTACCAACAGGTTCAAATTTAGTTTATTACTCAAGCTATCATTTATATCATATCATTTAAAGCAGCATTGCATAGAAATTGAGATGAGGCGGGGCGGCCGGAGGACATCAGAGGGAAAACCAGAAAACATTTTCTCCATAAAATATGATCCAGTTTCACCAAAATCTGTCAAATATTTATGTACCGAAAAGTGTACCCAAAGTTACATAGTGCGAGAACAGTCGTACGAATAACAGAGACACCATCGCCTAGCATCATTATTTATAATCTGTTCATGAGAAAACGTTACATGTATGATTGATAAACTAAACTTTACTAATGACTTCTTATCACAGCGTCACCTGCAGAGTTCACCAGCCAAAGACCAACCAGACCAGGAACACGGTGATTCTCATACCAGGTACAGCAGAACTTTAACAACTTATCTACAACCAACTGGATTATCAAAAAGAAAGTCATAATTTAACTGAAATTTGAACATTTGTTCATATTTGTCATTTCAGTTGACTGCATGAGATCCTGCTTTCTACCCACTGCCATCACCACTGGAGTGACAGTTTTACTTCTATTACCCACATGTGCATTAGTTGTCTTTGTCTGGATGAAATATAGAAAACCTGGTAAGTAACAAACACAGAGACAAGACTGAATTCGGCTTAGAAACTCGTGTTTAGATTAGACAAGGCAGTAGAAGTGCAATTTTAAATAGTGCTGTCTGAATCTCGCAGTTTAAAGCCTTGTAGTTAGAAAAGAGTGCGGCAGAACATTTCCACTCAGGGAGGGAGTGATGAGCCAAACCCACAAGGAAGCACACAACACCTGAGTCAGTATCTTTATCTGAATGAATTTAGGCTGAAAGAATTACACAAACTTAATTCAAGACTGTCTTGTTGCATATTAATCATGAGCCACTTTGCTTTAGAAAGACGTTTTTAGCGTCTAACTTGATGTCACAATACTTATATGGTGATTTTAGGGGGCGTCGATTATGCAAAATATATCAAATCTCATGAAGGCACATCTCCTCATGAGAAAGTCCTGACTTGCAACACTTGGAATGAGAGAAACTCAGAGTCAGAGAGGTTTGGCATGAACTAAGTATGACCGCTGAAGATCAGATCAAGGTCAGTCTGCTCATACCAAAAGACAAGATTGTCTGTTTCACTATGTAACCAAAGCCAACAGACAGGCTGCCAGACGTGCAGCTGAGTGTTGGAGAAATTGTAATTTAACTGAATTTTTCTTTGGGAGACCAGAAAGTCGAGTGTTACAAGTCAGTGCAGGAAATTAAGAAACAAAAATAAAAGTAAAATGAACGGATTATTTACTTTATTTTGGTATGTCCATTAGTCGTAATAATAATATACGCACCAAGTGAATTGCATTGAATTATCCTACAATATTGATTATTAATTATTATTACTTTTTTCATACAGGGGCTGACCTCAAGTCACAGCTTCGTGAGAAAGAAGAGATCATCCGCCAACTACAGAACATCAGATCTCAGCTAAGCCCTACTGTTAGCCACCATGACCAGCCAACATCTACCGACAGCCATGCAGCCTCAGTCCACTACACGAGCCGTCGTAACCAGAGCTGTACTGTGAACAATACGGAGCCATCCAGTTCTTCTTCGGCCAACGCTGCAAAGAGAACGTCAGGCTATATTGGCCGTTCAAAGAGCATGTCTCATAGTCTGCGTCCAGTAGATCACAAGCTTCAGCATCGACGTTCTTTAGTGTTACCATCATCTGTTGTACCCAGGCTCCAGCGCAATTCAAAGGAGGAATCAGAGCACCTAATGTCGTGAAAAACGAAAACCTTAACTTACTAAAACCTCAGCCATAGTTTGTGTGTATATGTAAGATAATAAGCTCTCTATATCTCTCTGACATGAAAGTGGTTCAACATACAGTATAGAATCATGTGACTTTCTCCAACCAATCAGCGAATGTCAGGCTTCGTGACAGGTAGCATTGCTATCCCACTCTAACCCTAACATTTTTTCTTTGATTTGTTTCATGGTGCATGTAAATACTTTTGATGTGTATGAAAGTAGTGTTGTGTCTTATATGAAAGAGTCTAACCCTGTACACAATACTACACTACTACTGTCTTTATGTCTGTATGTAACACTGTTGAGGTGGACAGGGTCAGGTGTCACCTCAACCGATATGCTACTCAACTTTTGTACATTTCTACAGCGAGTTATCTTTATTTCTTCTTTTATATATGAAATAAAACACTTTTTGTCTGAAAACACATGAACAGCACCTCCTGGTGAATCAATTATAACACTGCAACTTCTTTTTTACCTTTACATTGTATCTTAGCTGTTTAGCTTAGCCTGCCCTGTGCATCTGTACATTCAACATCTGCTCATTTAAAGATACGCAGCTTTCACTGGACAGGGTGAAAAATGAAAATCTGAAATGTAACTATCTCCTCCTGTGTAGCAATAAAAACAGATGTTGTTATTTTAGATGATACGTCCAAGTGGAAGCACGTCTATGGAAAAACAAAACTTGATTGACCCTTGTGGTACACCACAGGTGATGTGAGCTGTAGAGGTATTTTACCTGTGGCGACCTGAAGAAGTTCTTTCTACACAACCCAGGTTTTAAGACCATCAATTAAAATAACATTATCGATAGTGTCACTAAAAGAATCTGATTAGATTGTGCCCCGTACCATCAGCTGCTTTGACACATTTTGACAAAACTAAAGGTTGGGATGAAACCACCTTCTCTAAAACTTCAGACTCAAATGGAAGTTTAGAAACTTTACAGCAAGTAAATAAGGGCGAGTCAAGATAACAACACAATTAAGTCGCGGTGCAGACGTCTGTTCTCATCTGTGAATAGCCCAGATAAAATTGGTTAACGACCAAATTGGGTGATTAATTAAATCAAGCTTTTGAAGCTATTGATAAGCAATTGCCATGCAAGCACAATTCACATTGTTATCTATTTTCTTTATAGATTTATGGTTTCATTTATGTTTTTTTTTTTTTTTTTTTTAACACGTAGAGCAACTTGGAGTCAAAGTCCTTGCATGTGTTCACATACCTGACCAATAAAGTGATTCTGCTTCTGATAGATTTCAGGACTTATGTTAAATATATATATAAAAAAATATACACTCTGGGTGACATTGTTAAATGTTTTACTGAAAAAATATTTCAAAAATGTAAAAAAATCTAAGTTATAGGTCAGTCATCGGTCTGCGGGGTCGTCATTTCTCATGTTGTTCAGGTTCATTCTGACATCGTTGTTCTCCTCCATGCTTTGCTGTCGTCTTCTTTGTCCTGAACACATCTCTATATGACAAAAAAACAAGTTAGTCATCACTTTTCCGAGATGGCTCATGAGCATTTTCTACTTTTTGTCCTCTACTACTCAGTTAAAGCTATTTTTCGACCTGCATCCTATTTTCCCATGTTTTGTCGCATTTTTGAGGATTGTTCAAAGATTTCAAAACTGTGAACCGGTCTTTCTAAATGGGGAAAATGAAGAGAGAACAAGTTTGTGACTTACTGATCTTTCTATTCTTCACAAGTAGAAAGAGTCCAACACCGGCAACGATGGCAATGATGACAGCAATGGCAACTATAGTACCAGTACTGATACCGTCTGAAAGAACGGAGGAAAGACGTCAAGATGTATTCTTTACTGCGGGCTTTCACGATAACATCCATCCATTTTCAACACCTGCTTCTCCTGCTCAGGATCACAACATTTTATTAAATACACTGTGGTACAATTACCATTTAAAATATTCTCCTGAAATATCAAAACAATCAGAACTCCAAGAAAAATGCTAAAAAAATAATAGATATTGATTAACAAACGATACAGTAAAACATTGCCTTTACATTATACGGCATTCATATGATATTTTTTATATTTATTATTTAACAGTTGATGGTCTGGACTGGAGTCCAATATTCACACACGAAAAAATGTCAATTTAGGATTTGGGAATTTATGATGGACATTTCTTCCTGTTTTTATGGATGAAAATACAAAATTTTGCATAATATGAGTTGCAGTCCTAATTTTGTGCTATTATCTTCCACCAAATGAGACCAATAAAGATTAAAGAAACCTCCTGTAGAACCCTGCGCTAAATATTCAACTGGTCCTGGATCCTTGTAGAACCAGACAGCCTTTTAAGGAACCATTATTTTTCTGAGTGCACATTGTCAACACCCTACAGCAGATGGCGTTTAACACCTGGCGACAAAGTTTCAACAGTTCCTTGTAGGACTGAGTTACGTCACCATGTAGAATACAAATAAATGAAACTAAAGATATTTACTTACCAGGGTTAATCCCATGATCCATGCCCACTTTCACTTCCTCTGTTAAATTAAAGTTGTGTACATGTGAGCTTTAAGTACTTTTACAAAATAAATAACATTATCACTTATTGTAATGTGCATTAGCTTAGCAGCTGTACTTACTAAGAACAATGGAGCATTGCTTGAAGTGCTCAGGGAAGTTTTTGGCTTTAACATAGCAGGTGTAATTTCCTGAATCCTGTGCAGTTGCATTGCTCAGTTTCAGCGAAATGTTTCCACTGGCCATTTCTTCCCGGAAGAGAGATGTTCTGCCTTTGAAGCCTTTGTCCTGATCACTTAGATCATCATTCCCTTCACGGTAGAGGTGCACCTCTTTCCCATCGCGTGTCCACTCCACTCTTAGACTCTGCATGTCGTATGAACGTGCCAAGTTACACGGCAGAATGACGTCTTCACCAGATCTTACCTCAATTGTTTTGGAGGCAATCACTTCAGACTCCACTGTGAAAACATGCACAACAAGCATTGAGACCTGATGTGGCAACATGTTTAACTAAATTACCTTTTTAAAAGGCCCCAAACCCATAGGTTGGGAAACCACTGGATCATCCTACTAAACAGTTTATAAAGTACTTTAAAATAACTCCACTTACTCACCTGCAGCATTAAAATGTAGCACATTATAACTAATAATTAATTATCTACTACCGGCTGGAAAAAACAGCTCACCGCCTTATCAAAACTTTATGTTACTTGTCAAGATAAAGTCCTTTTAAAGGGACCTCTGACACAGTTACTTAATGTGATCAGCATTATCAAACGCAAACACCTGAAGCTGCCTTTCATTAGTTTGTTACTACTTACTAATTAGTAAAACACACAGAGAAACATTTAAATAAACGTGCCAGGAGACCAAACGTACAAACATTTATGGCATTTTAAACATGTCAATGTTACTGTGAATGACATAAAAGTAATCAATTAAATTCGAAACGTACCTGCGCCGATCACAAACAGAACAAACAGAGAGAAAAACATTTTTGTTCGCGGGGTGAAGAAAAGTCCCAAGAGTTGATTTCAAGTTTAATGAACTGCGAAACTGCGGCTTGTTTGTTTGGCAGACAAGTGAATATGAAGCGACACTCCCTACACAGTGTGAGGGAACAGCCCCTCCTCTCTCTGCTTGTAATCACCTCTGCCAAATTTCAGGATAAGCAACTTTTAAACACAAAGTTGAATATAAAAAATCCAATATAAAAAGTGTAATAATTAAGTTTAATTCATTAAGGTGCATTTTCACCACTTTGTTGTCAGAGAGCTCTTTCCCATGATGAACATCATGTTTGTTAGATACTCGGATGCTCTGCAGGCAGTGTGGGTAAGAGAGAGTGACGCCACCAACATGCAGGTAGATGAGCAAGAACGAACATGTTGGACCGCTGCTGTAGGCAATGCTGTTTATCAACAGGTGTGAGACTAAATGCTCTCTCATATGAAGCGAAAGAAGCAA
Organism: Larimichthys crocea; assembly: GCF_000972845.2. Classification (NCBI taxonomy): domain Eukaryota; kingdom Metazoa; phylum Chordata; class Actinopteri; family Sciaenidae; genus Larimichthys; species Larimichthys crocea. The sequence continues at coordinate 7,810,023 of NC_040024.1, read as the reverse complement.
ATGTCTGTCTGCAGCCATCAGGAAACTCATGGTAGAAAAGTTACAGTGTTGAAATTCCGGTAAATTCTTGATGTACTTGAGATGTTGTTGTAAGGAAACTCGTGTACACAAAGAAGACAAGAAAACTCTTCATTGTCACGTCGTTGTCAACGCCTTCATCAGGGAGTCAAAGTTGTTGTTGTGTAGTTGTGACTACTGAACAATAAAAGTATTGTTCTGAGATACTCATCAGGACTACTTCAGCCCCTATCAGGATCGTGTTAGACTGGTAAGTCCCGAAGACCACAGGACCAGCCATGCATGTTGTGGCTGACCTCAGCAGCACAGTACACATTAAAACGAGAAGTAAAAAGAACCATAAAGATAAAAGTTTATGGCACATAGATTACCTCAGCTTCTGAGGAGGTGATCAGCAGGTGTGGAAAAGCAAATATTCTAATTAAATTAATTAAATGCCGAAAGCACCAAAGCCAAACCAAAAAAAAATGAAGGAGGAAACATTGGATCCAATGAAGAATGTAAGAAAATCTTAAGTTAAAACAAATACATCTTTTTATGAAGAAACGCCAGCTAACAGCAGCTACAGTTAGCAGCATGTTTGACTTTCCTGACCCGGAACTGTTTAATCACCTAAAACTAATAATCGTTATGTTTTTATTACTTTAGTGTTACGGCTGCCTCCGTTTCGCCCCACGCATGTGTGTGGGTAGTGTTTTTTCCCCTATAGGTAAATACGGGTGTGCGATTGCCAGTCCCTGGTTGGCCCCAAACTGATGGAGGTGGGGACCACATGGTCGTCAGCTGTGCAGGGCCAGGATTGGTGGCATCCTTTCCACGCCGCCAATGAGAGCGCCCCCGCAGCAGCATCACTGGCATTTAAACCGTAGCCGCCCGAGCATCGTGGCGGCTTCACTTGTTGTTGTGTGTTCGTGAGCTCACCTCGTTATATGTATATATCTGATGATACTCGTTTGGTTGTATTTTGTAACTGGAGGTTTTGTGTTTGGTTTACTGGGACTGGGCAGGGTTTAGTTAGTTTAGTTTGATTTACTGATTACACCTGAGAAGATTTCTGTTAGACTCATTAGTTTATAAGTGCTGGTTTTGATGTGGTTTTTGTTATTAGATAGTAGCTTAGTTAGTGAGGTTTTTCTTTCTCGTTTTGTTTGCTACTTCGATATTATAGGCTCTGTGTAGAGTTATCTTTTTGTTATATTGGTTTGTTCGTTTAACAGCACTTGCTCGCCCTTAGTTCCATTTTGCCTCACCTCCTTTTGTTAAAACGATCTGAACTTTCATTTAATAAAATACTTTTGTTTAATAACCTTTAAAATCTGGTTTTATGTTACTTCCCATCATACCCCTTTATTGGGTCGTAACATTAGAATCAGACTTTTATGTCTACATGGGTCCTCTTCCACAGAGTGCATCAGGTCCACCATGGTAAACCTCCATGTTTGATACAGTAGACCAGAACAAACTAAACACTGGTTCTAGGTATGGCCAACCAAAGTTGGGATAGAGATAGTGAAACAAGGAGGTTGTTACAAGAATTTTTTAAGAAGAACCTTTGAATAAGGGAGGACTGGATTCAGAGTATCAAAGTTTGAGTTGAATTTAATATTCTTGTACAAGAAGGAGCGTTTAACAGTGCAACACACAAGAGGGTTACAGAGAAAAGGCTCCTCGAGGAGCTCTGTCAGGTGGTTCTTATACAGTTCTTTCTCAAAATGGGCTGTCTCGGACAATAATATCCTTTTTTGGTTTTCCCCTTAGTAATGAGCATTATGTTTCTTGTCCAAAATGACACTTCCCTTAATCTGTCTCTCTTGTCCTTGAACATTTTTTAATTACCTTTCCCTGCCAGCTTCAGCAAACACGTGCTAGATAAGGGAAGTACACGAGATATGCAAAAGACAAAACACACACACTCTCTATAAGAGTTAAAACATCTGCAGCCCAGTACAATCCTAATTTTTGTATCAGAGGTTGTAATCAGCAGCTGCACCGTGAGATACTTAGGTACTTTTCAGTTTCTCGTCATCATGTCTGCATTTACTCATAACCGTGAAACAACAGCACCACCATGAGGTCAAAGAGGAGAACTTACCCTGCTGTCTCTTGTATGAGTTGATGCATTTAAAGGTTCACTTCTTTTATCTTGTCCTGCATTCATCCCTGTACGACACAAAAAAAACACCATTAGTCAGAAAACAGTCACACTGTCCATGTTATTGTTGGAAGACAAAATTGTGAATCTGAAGAGAAGAGAAATGTACGACTTACTGCTGTTTTCACATCTCTATGTGCACTGAAGTATCCAGTCTTCTCTGGAGTCTCTGGGTGGCGTCCTGGAGGAGAATTCATCTGGTAACTCTATCGTTCTGCTGGAGGACGATGAAGAAACCTCGAAGGGAGGTCACCGTTAACCAGGAGACTGTGTCCGGAAACCTTTCCTGACCTTCTTGTCTCTGATATTTTTTAACTCATGCTTTCCTGACATGGGAGACACCACAATCAAGGAGGTAGTTAACCCAGGGTGGGGTCCTGCCATCACACTCCGGCAGTCTTGAGGTGCCAAACCACTAGATGTCAATGTTCTTCTTGTTTTTCAATGAAGCGGCACAACAAGGAAGAAAGCTCCAAAGTTATGCCCATGTGTTCAATAAAGTAAAAGTTTCAGTATTAGTAGACAACACAGGACAGACTTGCTACCATTTAAAGACAGATTTGCGTTGACAAACTGGGTGTAGACTTGATGTTTATTGTGACATTTCACTCGACTCGAGCAAGACATCGTGCAGCTTAAAAAGGTGGATATTTGTCTCAGTTTAATGTATTTAAATAAATATATGGACAAAACAGTGACGGCGATTACTGAGAATCCACCAGAAGGAAGTCAGGTCGCTCTACTTGCAGCATTGAGGAAGAGTAACGAGTAAATCAGACCAATTTAATGGAAAAAGACACACAATGTGTGTGAAAAAAAGAATTACACAGCGCACGCTGGAAAGTCCAGCGATCAGGTTGTCCAAGAAGAGAAAATAAAAACAAAACTGGATCAACAATATTTTTACTTGATGTACTTCTTAAATCTTGCAAATCTAAAAGGAGTTATACTCTCTATTGAAGGTGGATAAAATGTTATTTTTTCATTGTTTCAACCTGTTAAGGCCAATATGTACGATTTTCTTTTTGAACATTCATTTTTCTATCTCCAAACTGCCGTACGGGAAATATAATTGACTGTATCCGCCACGGTAACTGAGAATCTTCTTCAGTGGTTTGATGGTGACGTTAAATTCAAACAGAAGTGTGTGATTTTCTTTTTTTGCTTGCATCTAAACTCTCGCTCGCCGTCTCCATTCTGGTCCCAAATTTGACAACTTGTGTTATATACACAAAAAAATAAAAGGAATACAAAAAAACTGACAGGTCAGACATTTTAACAAAGTGCCATTTCCAGGTTTCTCTTTTTCTTTTTTAAAAGAAAAGGCTCAGATTTATTTCCAGGTCTGTCTTTCCATGGCGTATATCCACCAAAAGAGTCGCCATAGACGAGACAAAACTCACAGTTCTGCATAAAGATGCGTTAACCGAAGCTGAAAAGAGGTTTCGAATTCAGACAAATCAAGTGATAGTTTCAGAAATTCCCACTGTTATTTCAGTGAAACTCAGTGGGGGAATTTCATACAAAAACAAACAAACAAACTGAAGCCTCGTCGCAGCTTTTGGTTTCATTTTTACGCTCAAGAACTGTAGATTCTTCTCGCCTCGTCTCTTAAACTGGAATAACTATCGGCGTCCGTCGAGGCGTCCGAGTATCATGCAAAGACCGACCTGTGAAAATCTGAGCCCCTTCCGTTAACTCCGCCTCCCACCTGCATGGTCAAAAGTGAGAACAGTAGCTATTGCGGGTACACTGATCCCAAAATGGTCCCCATCACGAAGCAAGGCAAGCGTCATCTTTGATTCAGTCAGATCTGCGGCTGTAACAGAGTCACGTATATTTAGAGAAGTCCGCGTAGATCCAGTCTCGCCTGGTCAGTTTACCCCCAAAGAAATCTTCACAATGGATAAAATTAGGAGTTGAGTAACACAGTGAACCTTCGCCTGCAGGTGAGAAACAAAGAAGTCCTCTCTTTTGGTTCCACCGCTCAGTCCTCGACAGACTCATTCATCCGTCTTCTTATTGGTGCTCACGTGTCACCCCTGTCAGTTATGCTGATGCAGAGTTTTTTTTTGTTTTTGTTTTTTAGGTGTGGGGACCAAATCCTTCAGCACAGCGCCCTCTGCTGTTTCGGCTTCACGTCCCTGCCGCCGTACATTTTTAGTCGGGCATGTCGATGCAGAGTTTCGGCGGTGGGACAAAGTATTTCCCGGGACTCTGCGTGATCACCACGCCGGTCTTCTTGTGGAACATGGGGGCAATCTTGGGCGGCGGCTCGGGCACGGGCAGGTCCTCGGCCGCCTCGGGGTCGTCGCTGCGCTGCAGGTCGTACGACACGTTGCCGTACTCTCGCAGGAAAGGGAGGAGCTCCAGCAGGAAGTGGCAGAAGTCCTTACGGATGCCAAACCACCCTATTAGGAAGATCAGGAGAGAGCGGCGACATCAACAACTATTACGTGCACAAAAAATGACCTCCATTGTCCAACATCTGCAGCTTCGGTTCTGTTAAGAGGAAGTGATGCAGGAGTTACAAGAAAAGATAGATAAATAGGTCTGTTACGGTAAGCAGAAGTCCCACAGTGTTTAACTGGAAAGAACAGCGGTGGAAACATTCAGCACATTACTGGCTTTAAATACTCACAGTGGTTCCCTCCCTTCTGTCCAAACGTGGTGGCCATGAGTGTGAGCAGAGACAGCCAGAGAGGGACGAACACACAGACGTAGCTCAGACTGTTGTGGCCGTCCAACTTGTGAACCAGAAGGATCTGAAGAGACACATGCAGCAGATATGTGACAGGTGGAGCGGCATCAATGTTTACGGTCACTTTCATTGATTCACTCTGAATGTTCACCAAACAAAGACACGAGTGTGTCCGAAACAGTCTTATGTAACTGTGAACTCACCTCAAAGGTGAGGAGAGGCACGACGATGGTCATCCAGCTGATCGCCATGGTGATGTGAGTCCGTCGCTGCTCGGCGATGATGTCGATGGAGCGCAGGAAGAGGACGGACCAGATGATGTAGTAGAGGACGACAAGGCACAGGAAGGACATCAAGATCCACAGAGGGACACACACCACCTGAAACACACACACAGGTATCGTTAGACGTTACCACAGACGCAGGCTTTAAATTTAAATACATGCTTTAAGGGTTGCGTGTCTCACCAGCCACGGCCAGTTGATGATCCTGTCCAGCCTCAGAGCGATGAAGATGAACTGAAGGATGTTAACTGAACACAAAACCTCCAGCTGAGGAGAAGAAAGGAGGGACAGATGAGGACAAAAGTCAACTCTGGACGAGCGTTCCTCTAACGTGTCCGGGTTCTTACCTCGAGGGATCTGTCGTGTCTAAACCCCCAAACGCAGGCTGCTACGGAGACGGGCGACACGAAGAAGAGAGGCATGAAGACGAGGAGCCAGAAGTAGTTTCCCCTCGCCACGCGGTCGCACACCAACACCTCGAACATCAGCAACAGGACGTGGAGGCCCACCGCGATCAGCATGGCTTTGAACTCCACGCAGGTCTCCCCTTCAGCCCTGACGGACGATACACAACGATCACATTAAACCCCGACAGATGACCGCCGAGCCACAAACGTCGACACGTGAGAGAGTCTACCTGTACTGGGGGTTGTGTGCCCAGACTCCGGTGCCCACGGAGGCCCCGATGATGACCAGAAGCTTCCACAGCCATATTGGGGTGAACACCGCCCAGTAGCTCCACTGGATGACTCCATCGAGCCTCAAGGACAGCAAGACGGAGAACAGCAGCAGACAGGAGTAGATCAGGAACTTACTGTGACAGAGGGAAGAGGGAGAAACGTTTCACTGGCAGTGACGGCGTAGACTTTTCCATTCATTTGAGTGGTGGGTAGTTTGTTTTTGTTGCAGCGACCCGTGATGGAAAAGTTGAGCTCTATCACTCTGCGGAGGCCAATCAGACGCTTTAGAAATGTCTCTGAAACTAAATCTAAACTCCGATACTCGTCCTGTTGTGTTTTGACTTTGTGTACTTCGCGGAGCGGCTTCTAAATCGGAGTCTGACTCATAGTTTACGCTGCAAAACGAAAGAAGAGGTCCACAAGTTCACCACGCCTGACATCTTCCTCCACACCTCAGCTACCGACTCCGTTAACCCAACGACATGAAGAACCGCACCTCTGTTCTGAACACGTTCATCGGACTTCATTGTTTGGTTGTGTTATAAAAATTAGGATTACACTGCTATTCAGATGTTTTAAATCATATGATGTGTGTGTGTGTTCTATTTATTACACGTCCTGAGGGCACTTCTCTTTATTAATGTTTTTCTGAGGCTGGCAGGGTAAGGTAAGACCGAGACAGGTCAGAGAGGTGACATTTAGATGTTAGAGCTCCTCAAGGAGCCTTTTTCTTTGTAACCCCTTCTGTGTGTTGCACTGTTAAACGCTCCTTCTTGTACAAGAACAATAATTCCAACTTAAACTTTGAATACAGTCCTCCTTATTCAAGGGTTCTTCTTTAAAATTCCCATAACAGGCTGTTTTCTTGTACTTTAAGTTGCCACCAAATGATTTCGATGTGTCGTATTTTTTTTTTTCGTGAAGTTGTCCCCGGACTGATCAGTCTGCTGACAGGTTGGAGGTAGACCAAACATCTGGTGAGCTTGTAAAATCACTCTAAAAGACAGGTGGTGGAGTCCTTCCTCATCTTCTGCACCACCTTCACGCAGGAGCTCAGGTGTCAGCTGAACATCGGGAAAGCACCACCTGAGGTTGAACCTGCGATGGCGCCAACAAGTCCATCCTAACCTCTGTTATGGAATTTTCTATCCTTAGGTAACACAAGGTCACGTGTGGGCCTTGAGGTCCTCGGCAGTATTAGTTGTTTGTCTTTGGTTGGAAACAGTAGGTGCCAGTCTATCTCAACACTGTGGTGTCCAGGGTTAAAGAGACCTGTTGTTGCCTTCATAGACATGTTGACGGTCCAATCTGCGTAAACAGACATCTGTGTCTCCAGACTAGAATATGCTGACAATAACACCTCCATGGGTAAAGACATTCTCTCTAATTCTGGGCGTGTAGTATTTGTGGTGTTATCTTGGGGTTTAAAGTCGATCCACCAGGATGAGTTGGGCAGAATGTGAGACCAACTCAGGCACTTCTGATGAACTTTGAGAGTGTCTCTAATCCTCCTTGAAGCGTCAATAAATAATCAGAGGCTCCTGAACACTTTCGTCCTTCCTGACCACTGACCTTTGACTTCAGAAATTTCTCCATCACCAACATTCATCGCTCTGCAGGTGAGACTGTGGCTGGCCCCTCCCACCCGACACACCTGAGTTCGTGCGTTCAACATCTCTTGGACAACTTCAGAGCTCTTTAACTTAAATAATCAATCTTTTCATCATGTTTTTAGACTTATAGAATTGTATTTTAACCTTAATTTACCTTTTTTACCCTCAGAATAAATCACCAAAGCTGATTTCTTGGACTTAAATCAACTTAATTCTGACTTCTGGAGATATAAAGTCTGCTGTTTATGGCTCAGAGATGCTGTAACACTGCATAATAAACACGTTAAGTTGTAAATAATGACTAAAACTTTCATTTTTATGCCTTTTAATAAGGCTTACGTTAGTTAGCATGTTAGCCAGGCCTTGCTCGGTTAGATAGCCTCTTTTTAGCTTCAGCTTTAGCTCACAGCTGACTTCTAACCCACGTTGCGTGTTCGCCCACGCAGGAGTGAAGCGTGTAAACTCCCGCATGTGTGACACACGCGTGTTTTTCTCCGTGTTCTCACGAACTGAAGACGCGCTAACTTAGCTTAGCTTCAGCTCGGCGCGGAGCTCCGTGCGGCTATCCGTACCTGGGGTTGAAGTCCTGGAAGAGTCCCCTCAGATTCATGGTGTGAGCGCGGAGCAGCGGCCGAGCTAAGCAGCGTTAGTTCCCCGGGTCGTCGGTTGGTTCACGGACACACATCCTGAGGTTCGGCTCGGTGTCATCGCAGCTCTGCTAGCAGGTAGCCCGAGTGTTTTGTTTTTGCACTCGGAGATCACGTGACCCGGCCGGAGAGAGCCGAAGATAGCCGAAGTGTTTCCGGAAGTCTCCTGACGTCACAGAAAAAAAAATACACACACGCATGTATATGTGTGTGTGTGTGTGTGTGTGTGTGTGTGTGTGTATATATATATATATACACACACACACACACACACAAATAAATATATATTGTGAATAAATATTGTGTGTGTATATACATATATACATATATGTGTATGTATATGTACATATAGTGTGTGTGTGTATATATATACACATATATGTATGTATGTGTATGTATGTGTATATATATACACACACACACACACACAAATATATATTGTGAATAAATATTGTGTGTGTATATACATATGTGTATGTATATACACACACAATATTTATTCACAATATATATTTGTGTGTGTGTGTGTGTGTATATATATATATGCATGTATATACATATATATACATACACATATATGTGTATGTATATGTACATATATACACACACACACACACACACATATATGTATGTATGTGTATGTATATGTATATATATATGTGTGTGTGTTATCTATATTATATATATAATATATATATTAGATAGATGATATATATCTATTACACACCTACCACCCCACAAAATTAAATCTATTGTGTAATAAATATTGTGTCGTGTCAACATATATACATATATGTGTATGTATATGTACATATTATACACACCACACAGATATTGTGTGTGTGTGTTGTGTTTATACCTCATATGCATGTATACATTTATAGATACATACACATCTATGTCCATCTATATGTGTGTGTGTGTGTGTGTGTGATATGTATGTGTTGTATATATCTATATATATATATATATATAATATATTATATTATATATAAAATATCGAATAAATAAATGGATTTAATATATTGATTTTTTTTATTACTCATGTTTTGCATTTTATGTTGTAAATTATTATTATTATTATTATAGGGACAATACAATACAGGTGTTACCAATTATCAGTGAGTTTTATTCTTAGCGACCAGGTTATTGACCTGACTGTAGCTCTGTTGCATGTCTGACTTGAGAAGGCAAATGCCCAAAACCTTATCCATTCTATGCAAATGAGATGTATCACATGAGGTAAATTATGCAAAAAGATACTGCCTGGTTTACAACAGCCCCTACCACCTGTTTTTCTTTGGGGAAGTCAGTTCCAATGTCGGCTGGTATCAGTTCCAGAATGAAGAATGACGTTCTTTATGAAAAAGCTCTATGTAAGTCGCATCTGTCCACAGAATATAAGACCTTTTGGCTTCCTCAGGCAAGTTTTGGCAAACTCCAATCTGGACTTTTTAACGGTTCTGTGTCTGCTGCCTTTAAAGAAAAGAACACAGTCCCTACAGTCAAACATGGTGGATGTTCACTGATGTTTTGGGGGTTGCTTTGCTGCTTTAGGCACTGTATGTCTTCACCATGTGTGCAGCATTATGAAATCTAAAGGCTGCCATGAATACAGGACCCAGTGTCAAAAAGCTGGGTCTCTGAGTTCAGAGGTCATGACCCAAAGAATACGTCAAGAAGAACCCAAAAATGGTTTAACAAAGTGCTGGAGAACAGGTGATGACCTGTGGAGAGATCTCAAAAGAGTCTTTGGGAGAAGAAATGCATCAAATCTGAAAGATCTGGAGCAGTTAGGAAGCGATTGATTTCAGTCATTTTTTTCTAAAAGGGTATGCTACCAAATATTAAGCTGATGGTGCCAGTAATTTTGCATTTTGTGTAAAATATCTTAGATTTGGCTTTTTTGTGTTGTTCCAATGCAAGCAAAAGAAATACAATTGAAAATACCAAAGTATTTGTAATTGTAATAAATATAAATAAAGTTCTGTCTTATCTCTTAGTCCTACATACTATGCCCTCACATTTCCTCTAACCAGTTTCAGTTGAGTTCACTAATCTCTGAGTTTTCTCTCTTTCTCTCTATTGAGCATGCACACCCACAATCAAACCAACACCACAGTCAAGATCAGCTACAAGTTTAAAGTTTAGCCTGCAGGCGTTTTCTCACCATCAACATGTCAACATGTCAGTCTAAGCTTTCTGATAAAAATGACTGCAGATCATTCACACAGTGCAACAGTAAAATTCACACGGGAATTTGAAAAGTGATACTCAACAGGAAACAGCAATCGGTTTCATTTCAAACAGTTCATTTAGTGTATTTAAATTTGCTCTGGTTCAAACAACATATCAAATGCTCAGTGGTCGTTTGACCAAAGAAAGGCATAAAAGCAGCTTCCCTATCTCTGTTAGACTCATGCGCCTCAAAAATGGCCTGATGACTAGCTATAAGTAGAATGTTTTTTTCTAACTGAGCGCATAAAAATAACATGGGGAAGTTATTTAAATTCGTCCACCAACTTATTATTAATAACACATCATATTTCCAGGGAGAGTGAGTCATGGTATAAAATTAAAGTGGAATTTCCCCTTACAAGGGAACGCCAAGTTTAATTTAAAACATTTTCAGATGAATTTGAAGCACATTGTGCTTGTAAGATGGACAATAAATTAACCGATATCAAGATGATAGAAAACACAAAATGTTTAGGTGCAAATAACAGGAGGTAGTTTAATCTTTAAGAATACACAATATTAAAAAAAGAGGTGCCCTGCTCAAAGACACTGATAGCTGCTGTTAAGAGAGCAGAGAACAACTTAACCTCACTTGATATAAAATTAAATTTAGCTCCAGCTGTAAAGCTCCAGCTCAAATGCGCAAGAACACTGCAGGTGCATGCCTAAATCTGTTGATGCAAATATGTGAATTTGCCTGTGTTATCATCAACGGATGTAACAGTTTTGTGTGAATGAGTTCAAGCATTGTTAAGGACATGTCAACCGCTGCATGATCTGTCAGTGAACTACATCTAAACTGTTCAAAGCTCATTGAATATTTAGTACAACATAACTATTTGTGTCTGTAGAAGTAGACAGGGTATTCAAATGATGAATGAATGAATTCCAATGCAAAGTTCTAAAAATGGAGATGAACATCCTTCTAAAAGCTGCATCCAAAGAAATTTGGAAATCAAATTCTGATTAGGTCAAAGTGTGAGCACATCTCCTTTGCCAAGATAAGTCCAAGAAAAAAATCTTCGGTTGTGTAACACAACTCTTTTGGGATCAGGGATACAGATGCCTTGGTCCAGTTTTCTTTGGGCAACACAATGGTGCAATGGTTAGCACTGTCGCCTCAGTTGGCCGGGTCCTCTCCGGGTACTTCAGCTTCTTCCCACAGTCCAAAGACATGCAGGTAAATTAGTGACTTTTAATAAAGGGTGAATATGACCATGAATGGCTGTTTGTCTCCATATGTCAGCCCTGTGACGAACTGGTGACTGGTACTTTGTTCCTCACCCAGTGTCCACTGGGATCAGCCCAGCTGCCATTGGAACTGAATGAATAGATGGAAATACCCCAAAGAACAGGTGGTAGAGGCTATTCAGGCAGGCAGTATCCGTTTCATAATTTATCTCATGTGACATGATCCTTTGCATAGACTTGATAGGGTTTTTGGCTGTTCAAGGGAGTCAGGTCAAGAACCTGATGAGGACGACAAGCATTCAGAAGAGCTTTCCAGAGATATTTTGTGACGGTTTGATCCTGCAACCCAACTGGCACATCAGCTGCCCAGATGACTGGTCTCCGGGCTGGTCGCACATGGTCTGCACTTGTCAGTTAAAGCCAAACTCTTGGGAGCAACCCTGGTGATGACTTATCATAGAGAGATGAACATTCACTTCACGTGCAGCAGCTTTGGTTAGCATTCTTGCACGCCAATTGGAAACTTGAGTCGCATGATTCATTTGTAAACTATGCATGGTTTCATCTTCATATGTCCCAACTGTGGGTGGATTATATTAGCGATGAAGTGCTCACTAACACAGATTTTAACACATCTGTCTGAGACTTTTTATTTTGATTCATGAAAAAAAATCAGTGCAAAAAAACAATAGTGGTTACTCCTGACAATAAGTTCACATTCGGGTGTCCGTTAGCTCAGTTGGTACAGTGTCCGCCCTATATATGAGGGCTCAGTCTAGCGGCCCAGGGTTCACATTCCTGTCACTCTTCAGCTGTCTATCAAATAAAGCTTTGAAAAAAAAAAGCCCCACATTACAGATCTCTCTTTTCATCTTTGGACTCCCCAGATCCAAGTGGGTAATGCTCTCATCTCTGTTCACAACAGCTACCAATTTGCACTTGAGCAAGGCACCTAGATTGTAGGTACCCTTGTGATCTGCAGGGACAGATAAAAAGAAAATGATTAGTTGCCAACCAAAAACTCAAAATGAAGAACATAAACTGAAAAAATTAAAGTCTCCTACTTGTTTTTGGCACTCAAACGGCAGATAATGACTCCAATCACAACACCAATCACCAAGATGCAAGAAACCACAATCATGACTATACATGGACTAGAAAAACCACCTGAAAAAAAAAATCAAACAAAAATCACATGAGCTAACTGGAATGCACCAAACACACCACATTGCTAATGGTGTTTCATGTGACACAACAATGTGATATAACATCAGCGGAAAAAGTTGGGTTTGAATAGTAGAGAGTAAAGAACCCTTGATGAAGTGTGTATACCAGTATGCTTGGGAGTTGGGAGATCCCTGGGTTGCAGTGGTGTCTCTGTTGTCGAGGTATTGGTGGAGACTGGCTCTGGAAAACAGACGATTGACTCGTAAGAACTTCTAACACATTTAAAAGAGACAATAGTAGTTTGTTACAGGGCAACAGCAACGTAAGTTGTTGACAAAATGACCCACAAAGTTTTTAAGATATTCAAGGCGCTGATATAGCAACACAAGAAACTACCAGAGGACCTCCCCTCAGAAATTTCAAATGTTACAACTTTGTGCCAGTCGCCAGTCATGAGTCATTTCTTCCCACATCCTCACAAACACTTATTTTCTTTCCTTCCTGCCTCAACCCTGAACCTGCACCTGTTGATAAGCCTTCAGAATCAATAAAGCATTGTACAGAAAAACAATAACAGATGAACTCACCAACAACAAGATGAACAATTGAAAACTGCTCTGTTGAGCCCTTTAACTTTGGAATGAAACATTTGTATCTCCCTCTGTCTTCGAGTGTTACGTTCATAATCTTGAGTGATATGTTGCCGTGTATCAGGCCTTCTGTGAACAGTGCCGTCCTCTTGACGTACGATGAGATCTTCATGTCCGGGACCTCGCGGGAGTCTCTGTAAAGATGCACATATTCGACCCGGCTCAGCCGATCATTGGGGTCAGGCTTAAGATCGGGCCTCGACCACTCCACCGTATATCTCACCATGCTGATCCGAGGCTTCACATGACATGGCAGGATGACATCATCACCCTGAACTGCCATAATTGGCTCATGTGACCCAATCACCTGATAATTACCTGAAAAGATGGAGACAAAAGCAAGTTAAAGTCTGGAATCTGCTTTGCTGTTGAAACGCTGAAAGAAAACAACTGATGGAACATCTCACGATGAAGGTTGACTGGCAACAGAACAGGAAACCATTGCCTGTGAACACTGTTCATCGTTGTCCTTGCAGCTAAAACTCAACCATGCAAATAGGAAACCAGATAAGAGGTTAATTTAACTTTGATGAACTGAGGCGGAGTAGAAAACTCCCCTTTAGTCTGATGAGTCAAAATAGCTGTATGAAAATCATGAAAGCTTATCTATGGTCTAATGTCGTTTCTAGATGAGTGTTGAGAGAGGAACTGATGCAACAGACTTGTAAAGCCATGTCTGAACACATCCTATCAAAATGAATCATTTTCTTTCTTATTTTTAATAAAATATGGGTTTCAATGTCTTGTCCAACACCCAAATATCTTGTAAAAATGTAAAACCCTCAAGATATTTTTCCTTTATACTGAATCTATGACCTACAAACAAGTTAAAACTGTTCAGAGTCACTTCACTGTCAGTAACTTAAACACAGTTTATTGAAACGTATATGTTCCGACAGTCATAATCATGATAAAGTACTGAACGTCAAGAGAAATAAGCAGAGACATGTTAACTATAACATCCCATTCAACCTGAACAGCTCGTTTCTCCTGTGTAAACTGCAGATATGATTTTAAACTCAGTGTTTGCTTTGGACAGACGTCAACACGCTGATAAAACATTAATTCAAACATACATTAAACATAACATTCACTGTTCCACATGATCTGATCACTGATTAATAACTGGAAAACAAAGGATAACTCAGTTAGTTATTAAGTTACTGAGGTTCTTTTACCTTCAGCAGGTGTGAGAAGCAGCAAAAAGACGAGGGGACATGAGAGAGGGACACGGAGGACCTTCATGTCCTTAAAGGGGTCCACAAAGAAGACACAGCAGCCTTTTCCTCTTCCCTTACGAAAACAAAGGATGTATGATCTGTCTGCTGCTGTGCTGGGTGGTTTATGAGTCACTGTAGTCACAGTTTCTCCCATATGATACAGTCTGATTACCTCAAGTGGAAAATTCCCATCCTCCGTTGGTTTCCATAGAACGCTTAACAAGGCTCCACCATGGTGCTGTCCTAGAATAAAGTTTTTCAGGTGAAGATACGCGTGCAGAGTCCCTTGATTAAAAAATAAACTCCTAAAATCACTTTTCCTTGACTTGAGGTGCAGGACAGATGTGAAGGAGCTCCTGAGGACCAGAAGAACCCCGACAAGTCCCGGGCTGAGCTCTGAGTCACACGCTTCCACACTAAACTACAAAGTTCAGAAGATGGACTACAAAACACGCACGCTCTATCCCCGCCTCTCACGTTGCGCTGCGTAGAGGCGGTGGATTTTCAAAATAAAATTCCCCGTGCAAACTGCCGGTCGTAAAAAGAGACAAAAGCGAAAGTGATTAACTACAAAGCATGTCTGCACATGTAGAGGCATGTTCAGAAGAACACACACGGACAAAGTCTGCAGGGAAAAACTGCAGGTTTCACCCTTTCCTCTGCTGAAGGAGATAATAAAGGAGTGAGGAACTATTGGACCTGACTACCTGCTGGACCTGTGCATCTGGTTGTATCAGTGATCTCGGTCATATTATAAGATTACTCAGTCTTTGGATTTGATAGCATTTATAAAGTATTCAAAAGAGTCAAAGAGTAAATTTAGTTTTAATAGAATGACAAAATAATTCAATACAAATCAAAAGTGCTGATGTCATGACTCAGTTATTATTGACTTTGTGGTGATTGCTTTCTCTCAGTGAAAGAGTAAGAGTAAAGAGTAGACCCATTGTTTTCCAGGCACAAAGGTTCTATTGTATGTTGTTGTTTTACTCTGCAGCTCAGCCACAGGTATTCTGGGAAGTCCCACCTGTCTCTGCCTTTCATTTCTTTCCAGATATGAGGACCTTAATTAAATCAAAACTCAAACAAACAAAGATTTGGAACAGTCCCAGCTTTGAAACCACCTCTGCCATTGAGGTCATGCTTTCAGTGCTGTTTGTGTCTGTTGTTTGTCTGCGGGACGAATGGAAAAACCCATTTCTGTGTGACAAAATTTGCACAAGTGAAGCTAAACATGCAACGAAACAAACAACTTTTTTTGAGACGAGAATTAGGTTGGAAAAACAAAAGATGCAATAGACTGTGGTTAGGGTTAGGAGCATCTCTAGGAAATCTGTGGCATCCAACTGTGCAACCAACTTTAAACCCCTCGGTACAATGCCGACCTTTGACATTTCGGTGCTGTCACTTCCTCTGAATTTGTGCTATTCTCAGCAGTCGGCTGCAGGCTGTGCCGAGGAGAGGGTGTGCGTGTAGAAAGCTGGTCGGGTGATGTTGTTGTACTGATATCATTGTGTTATGAACAGCCTTTAAGAAAATAAATCTCCCTCTGGTTGCATTCTCTTTGCGTCATACTCAGAGAAAATGTGTCAACCACGAGAGCAAATAAAAACATAAAAATGTGATAAATATACTTCTGCTGCTGTTCCCTGATGTTAAACAGTTTTTAGGAGTTGCCCTCTTTGCTGCTTTCATGTATCAATACGTTTCTTTTACCATTAAAGGGTAATGTTTCTTGAAAAAGCCTACACATAAAGGTAATGTAAAATGTGTTTGAATAACCACGCTCAGTGTGCTTTGAACAACTACAGTGAAGACTAAATGTTTCCAAATTTATCTGACACTTGCACACATTAACTCTGAGCCTCCAACTGATGCAACAGAAATATCTGTTTCATCAACCATTCCTCATAACTTCAAGGTTATGAGTTCAACTCGACTGAAATTTCTGTGGTTCTGTCTGGTATTCAGAAGCGAATCAAAGCTTCCTATTTACATGACAAAACATCACGTTAAAGAAAGTAAAACATCTGACATTTGTGGTTTTATACTGTAAAGCCGACACACATCCTGCGCCAACGAGGTCTACACGAGTACCTGACACGAGTGTTTTCAGGGGTGTGATGCAGCCCCTCTCGATCAGTCAGCCTGAGCAGCATGGAGATCACGACACTGTGCACGATTGTCGGTGAGCATTATATGTTCGTTTATGCATTATCTGATTGTGGTTATATGAGTGTGTGTTTGTGTTGCGCATTGATAACTATGAGTGCCTTTAATGTAAGCGTCTGTTTTTAATTTAAAACTTTTTTCTTGAGAATATTTTGTGATTCGGATTTTAAGTTTTTAAATAAAGTACTGGTCTATCAGAAAATACGTTTGTACTTAATTTTAGAAAATAAAAACATTTATTTTATTAATTTAAAAAACGTTATTTTATAGTAGTTTACTCGTTATTATAATATATAACTCTAATAAAGCCTGTACTTGGTACAATAGTATTTTTAGTACTTACAAAATTTTCTGCAAATTATCTTATGAAAACCACATAATTATTATCATTATTATTACAAAGCACTAGTACTTTCTTGTCCCAATATATAATTATCTATCAACCTTTCTTGTTGACAACGTTCATTTTATGTTTTAAGAACTTTATGTCACGCTGTAGTGATTATATGTGATGCACTGAAGTTTTTGATTTTTGTTTTTTGTGAAAACAAATCCCTGGAAATGTTTTTTATGGTTTTGAACTGCGTTTCAGCAAAAGAAGCCCTGTAACAAAGGACAACAAAACCATAACACCCAACCATTTGCTCCACTTCACAACGAAATATCATCTGCATATTGTTTGACTCTGCAAATAGATGCAACCATTTAGTGATCTCGATGGTACTTCAAGCTGAAATTTGATATGTGGGCGATGTGTGAAGTTTTTATCACATCTACTACTATGAAACATTGTGCAGCTGCAAAAGTTTTGAAGCGGAAGATGGTGTTAACTTTGGGTCTGGTTTTGCTTTGCCTTGTGGTTAATGGCAAGTGCTGATTTGACATTATTCTCATGATCAACCCCGACAATGGACGTAACGATTGTTCTGCATAGAAGTTGTGGAGACCTGGGGAGCTTTGAGCTGCTTAAATCTATTCATTTATTTTTCAAATCATCTCTGTAGTAAGACAAGAAACGAACAAAATGCATTCCTGTTTCTTGCAGCGTCGCTGAGCGTCTTTCCCAGCAGAATCCAGTTCTTTCGGTATGAGTCCGTTACCCTGATCTGTGGGGAGCATGGAAACTCATCTGAATGGAGAGTTGTGAGAAACACATCCAGACATATAAACGAAGAGTGTGCCGCAACCAGGGGAAAGTGCTTCATTGATACTGTTTACCAGTCAGACAGTGGAGTGTACTGGTGTGAGTCAGGAGCTGGAGAGTGCAGCAACGCTGTCAACATCACTGTGACCGGTGGGTTTCACAAAACTATCGACCGTAGCCGTGTGCAACGGCATCTCAGATCAGAAGAAAATAGGACTGTGTCTCAATTTGTGAGAGCGGATGAAATGTCAGGGGGATGAAAAAAGTTTTATCTTCTGTACAAAATGTCATGGCAATCCATCCAAGAATTGTTGAGATATTTTTGTGGGACCCAAAGTGGTGGAACGACCCCCAGAGCCATGACGCCAATGGTAAAAATGTAAAATCCAACTAAAAACATCTAAAAGTAACAAAATACCCCTAGTTCAGCACTGAACATGTTGTATCTGTACAAAAAAACACTTTTTAATGGGTGGTTATGTGCGAAGATACCAGATAGCTTCTATTCAAACTGTTTCTGCTGGTCTGTTCGTTCAGGTGGTCATGTGGTCTTGGAGAGTCCTGTCCATCCCGTTCAGGAGGGAGAACCTGTGACTTTGCGTTGCACAAATGAAATGACTTCCTCCTCTAATCTGACAACTGAATTTTATAAAGATGACATCCTAGTTGGGAGTAGCTCTACGGGAAACATGACCATCCACAGTGTTTCCACGTCCGATGAAGGTGTCTACAAGTGTAAGATCTCCGGAGCTGGAGAATCTCCGGACAGCTGGCTGGCTGTGAGAGGTGAGACCAGCTTCAGCCATGGTGTCTTAATCTAATCTCATATGCAAATTATACAGACGAGAGCTGTTGTTGTGTTTGCATTGAGGCCATGCTGTGGTTTCTTTTTCATCTGCCGTGTAGAAGCCGGGCGTCCTGAATCTTTTCACTACCCTCTTGCACACATTCTTCTTCCTGTGGTGGGCGTCTGCCTCTCGTTCGCCTCGGTGATGCTGCTGTGCCTCTGGAGGAGTTGCAAAGGTCAGTATGTTTTCACAGAGTGACATCTTAAATGCTGTCTCAGGGTTACCTCTGGGGGAATATACCACGTATATATGTTCTACAAAACAAATGGACCCATCAGTGAGCCTCATGGTTACAGTGCACATCTTCCCTTATTACACATTTTTAATCAGTCTTGTATAGACTCTAAGGTACCACATGTGTATCAATCCACCCCTGGAAATAGTCCCCAACAAATGCACTGATTGCCCAGCAGTTTCAGTTACGTTGCCCACTTGCTCAGCTCCTGTTCTGGCATGACACTGGCTCCGCTGCTACCCTGCACAACACTCTACTGAGATAACATTGTAGTGCACAGAGCATAAAAAATAAACAGGGTGGAGAACGAAATGAGACAGTATGACGTATCTTATGGACAAATAAAAAAAATATTTTCATGAATAGCTACCACTGAACAATACCAATGGAAAAAAGACCTTTTGTTTATTTGTTTTTTCCAGACAAGATAAAGAAAGTAATGACATAAAGGCATCTATCATTAGATCATCATGACGTCTTCTAAATTCCACATGAATGTGCGAACACCTCGGCTAATAATAGTTACAAAAAAAAAAGTAAACATACCGATAACATTCATGAAATATGTTTGTTTTGTGATGACGTGTGGCTGCTGTGTGGAATGCGCGCTGGTTTCTGGTGTCACGCAAAGCGCCTTCAAAAAAATATATATAGTTTTTATCCCTCAGTTAATGATGGATATTTTTACAGCATCTCGTAAATAAACGAGTAATGAATTATGTATGGCAACATGTGTTTTTTAAATATTTACTTATTGTCTGTAAGTTAGAGAGTCCGAGTGATGCAACAGTCTGTGTCGTGTCTCTACAGTATTTTAATAAATGTTTATTGTTATTGAATTAAACAGTGAGAAATGCTGCAGGTGAAACCGACTCTGATGTGTCGTACGTCGATGTCGTCATCCCACAGGAAGTTCAGCCGAAGATGCACAGAGGTAACACACACACACACACACACACACACACACACACACACACACCAGTTGACATGGATGTACGAGACACAGTGACCTACAGACTTACAGCAGAAGGGAAATCTGCAGTTTAAGCTGTTTTGCTCTCATGGTAAAGACAGTGCCTTCCTTTATCTCTCTAACGTGTTGTGAAATGCCACATGGGATTGTTTCGGTATGTCCAGAGAGATCACGTCCTCCCTCCCAGTTTCAGTCTAAAGGGCTCTTCACAGAATATGACAGAAACTGAATATAATGTTCAATCTTAACAAGCGAGTCTTTGTTTTTTAGCTGAGCTCTGACAATGGGAGCTGATGATGCAGGTCTGTTTCCTCTTGATAAGAACAACACAGTTGTTGTCATTGACGAGTGCAGCAGTGAAAAGTAACTAACTCCATTTATTCAAGTACAAGTTTGTAAAATTTTGAGGGGTATTTCAGTTTATTGTAACTTCTACTCCACTACATCTCAGAGAGGGAAGTCAACAAACATTACATCATCACTTGATTATTGTGATTATTTATCTGTTTTCTTCATGACACTCATGCACGTAGAACTGGACTGAAGCTTTTTAATAGTCTGCATGCGTCTCTTCCTCAGAAACAGATCCTACGCCGACCATCTACTCAACCCTCCAACCATGGACCACCTGAGAGGAAACCAGTGTTTTATACTGTGTATAATTCTCTGTATTAAACAGATTTGTTATTTTTTACATTGTTTATTTTTGTTTGTCTGTTTTGTGTTCTTCTCTCTCTGTAACAAACTACTAACCAAACGAGGGTTTACGGTCTACACACAGGAAAACATTGACATAAATACACACAAACATGTTTATGAACATGAAACCTCACCAGCCTTTCACTGAGACCAAAGTATACATTTGGAATTTTTAAAAAACTAACTGAACTGAACATAACAAGAAGCACCGTGCTGGTAGTTTCCCCGTGTTTCTGATTATCTTTTATAGCTGCTTTAAACTTGTACTACTACCTCATTTTTCTTTAATAAAGTTATGACTCTCACTTCCCCAGCAACAGATAAACATGCAAATCAGTCATGACTGTAGATAAGATAGACTTCCCACAAACTGACTTTTCACAGCCACTCACACAAAGTAGACAATACACAGAATTAGAAAACATCTGCCAACACTGTAGCATCCTTGTGGTAAGTTTCTTATCATGTGAGAGTCAGATGATTATGCACATTATCTTAGTTATGTCTAACCACAGGCTAGATGACTGGGCAGCCATGTGATAAAGCGTTAACCCTCTTTCTCAGTGCATGCTTGGATTGCTTCAGCAATCACATGACACTCATCAGGATGGGACCTAAACCAAATGGTGGCCCCACCTAATATCACTCCATAACAACCAAACAGTGACTTACTTACTAACAGCTACGCTCCTAATCCTGCATAACTTTAAGCCTTAATATAATGTGAACAGGTGAGTTGTATATAAATTCACCCTCAGTACAGTTGTCATGAACGGGGAAATTAGCTACAGAGACCAAAACTGTTTTTTGTACCAGGCTGTAAACATGTTTATTTCTGCTGTGAAACATGGGGACTTATGGAGACTGACTCACTTCTGGAGCCAGCCTCAAGTGGACGTTTGAGGAACTGCAGTTTTTGGCTTAATTTCGTACACATGGATGTATTTTGTAAAGTTTGTTGTGGCGCTTGTAAAACTGATTGTATGAACGACTGTAGGAGACTCTCTTGGTGATAATCATACATTTTCAGCAGACAGAGCTTTGGACATAGTATTTATTTCAGTCTTAAAAGTTTATAACAACTTCTGGATAACATAACATGAAAAATAAACAAAAAAACAAAAGAAAAAAACAAAAAACAAATACACATTTTTTTAATCGTACCCCAGGTTGACAAAATTAGAATTCATAAAAGCAGTTTTGAAAAAATAAAAATAACAATAAAATCACAGGAAAAACATTTCTTTCCCCCCTAAAACAGTTCTTGTAGACTTACAGTACATCAGGAGTGTGTGTCCACCTGACGCGAGAGTGAGTGTCACGCGGGACTGTTAACACCTGATTTAAATGTACGCACACTTCCGCCTGCGTTTTTCAACAGGGGTCGAGTGTGAACACTTGAACCAATTTTTTGGATACAAATTCAAGCCAGCGAAAGAGGATGTGAAAGTTTTGGGGTGCAAGAACAAAAAAATGGGCCCCAAAAACTTCAGGCCCCCTTTTTTGTTTGTTTTATAGCAAAGCCCAGCACCTGGAAATGTTAAAAACACAAAACAAATATCACTGTTTTCTAGTCAAGGAGCCAAGATTTTAATTATAATCCTCTTTTTTTTTTTCTCTTGCACAAATATCTGTAACATTCCCCCAATCATTAGACTACCTAAAAGCAAATCCCCTTTTATTTCAGTTCAACATTTATTAATTCTACAAATTGAGTACAAAAAGATTTAAGCGATTGGCGTCGTTAATATCATACAAGACTGTTATGTTTTAGGGAAAATGGCTCTGTCTGTGCTCAGTAGTTAGCTTTAGTTTTCCGTTAAAATGCCTGACCTTTGTTTGTGTTTGAAAACAGCGAACAATCTCCCCACAGCCGAATAAAGTATATACCTTTTATCCTCTTTTTTCAAATATATATTTATTATATATAAAATAATGTTTCATTCATAAAAGCCTTACTTTGTACAATATCTGAGTCGATGTGTGTCAGTGAGAGACGAAGTGAATGAGTGTATGTGTGAGTGTGTGTGTGTGTGTGTGTGTGTGTGAGAGAGCTAAAAAAGAACTTGGAAAAATTGTCTTATAACAAAGAACTGGTACAGATTCAGGACCTAATACACTAAAAACAAAAGGTGTTTTACACAATATACACATTTAATTACTTACAAAAAGAAAAAAAAAAGAAGAAGGTGTAGGCTGATGGTTAGGAGGCGTGCTACAGCAGTGTTAGTGCCACCGAATGTAACGTTAAAAAAAAAAAACGACAGAAAAATGACGGAGAGAGAAGAGAGAACAAGTGTGTGAATGAAGAGCTAGTGATGAAAAATAAAAATAAAAAGGCAGCCAGTCTCACTAAGGAAAGCTCATCGTCAGTGCATCTCTCATCTTGGATGTTCCGAAGTCAAAGTGCCGATTTGGTAACCGTGGAGATCATCCACTCCTCATCAATAAGACCAAAAAAAAACAAAAATTTTGTCAAAAAAAGTGATTTTGTTTTGTTATAAGAAGAGAAACTTTTGGGAAAGAAGGGAAAAGAAATGGGAAAAAATGCACTTTTGTTTTCACACATCCATCTTGGCACACCATTTAGTGGATATTTTTCGGCTTTCATTTTGAGGTACTTCTGAGGAAAAACAAAGACTAAATGTAAGATTTAGTTTTTTTTTCTTTTTTTTTGTCTTTTTTTTTTTTTTAAAAGCTGTGTTGCACAGTAGCACCATTGTTTTAGTTTTTCCCGGAAGACAATGCACCATTGGAATTCCACCTCGTCGCCACAAGGGCCTATTTACTTGTCTTCCCCCCCCGTCATCCAATCATCTCTTGTTATCGATCAGGCTTTCGAGTGCCGTTACGTCTTCTTCATGCAGACCACGCAACGGCTAACGCGCGTCCGTAGGTTACCCGCCTTGAGAGTCTCTGACTGGGGCTTCCTGTAAGTGGCAAAGGGTAAAGATGGTTAAGAAAGTCGTGGAGACATGAAGTCACAAGAAAAAGACAGAAATCGCTAAATAAATTGCATTTCCTTGTAAATGTATGTCTGTCCCTGAAAACATTTGAAAGCCAATTTTAGCACAGCACTTTACTTTCCGTGTGTTCTTTGGTTTCACGGTTCGTCAGTATCAATCAGCAGCACAACAGGAGGTTTAAATACTTTATCATTGCACATTGTGTGTCTTTGGACCCATGGTTCAGGTATGCAAACCTTGTCTGCATTGATGTCACATTTTTAGTGTATCTTCTTAACTTAGTCGACAACACTGTAAGTAATCAGTTTAGGCTTCTTGCTCATGAGCTTCTTGTTGCTGTTGCAGACACCTACCCTGGTAACATCATGCAACAGCTTTTCTAATCACTAAATCATATAATTCATCCATACCTGAACATCTCACTGGGTTCTACAGTAGCCAGCCAGAAGCTGTAGGAGTTGCCGTAGTAGTTACATGTCCCTCTGCCGTGGCACTCTATGAAGGGAGCACTGCGGAACTCCTCCAGGCAGGAGCCAGGGGAGGCCAGAGCCTGACCGGAGCCTTCTGAACCTGCACTGGTGTGCTGAGGGACGAAAGGGAAAGACTGGTTATGCTTTGCACGACTGTCAAATACCATATAGTAAATATATTAAAGCATCAGAAATGCATCAGTGTAGAAAGTCAGAAAGATAAAGTGACACTGGAGACAAACATGGTGCATAACCTCACAGAATGTGTTAACGTCCTACCATCATGAAGGAGTATCCGATCCACAGAGTGTCCCAAGTCCCAGGGCAAGTAGGAATCTGGATGGTCTGACTGTGGACTGCGATCACCATGGCTGGAGCTTCACAAACTGAACACCTAGACACGTAGAAATGTAAAACTAAACACAGTGCATCTTGCAGGTCTACACCATACTTCTAATATTATTTACAGACGCAACAATCCTCCCCATGACCAAGTACTGGCAGAAAACTTGAGCAGATCCCAGCTCATGGTAGGCGGTCATCCTTACCTGCTGATGTAAGGCTTGATGCTCTCTCCAGTGATGGGGGCCATGGACATGGGCATGGGCTCAGGTGTAGACAACCAGTAGGAGTAGTCGTTACGGGAGGCAAAGTTGCAAACGTTGTTGATGTTGCAGAACATGAAGGGCATGGTGCTGAACCTGCGCAGGCAGCTGCCGGCCGAGCCTGGAACAGAGGACAAAGGAGGTCAAATGTTGGATGCAAATTTCAGATAAAATATAGGCTTAATAAAAAATCCTTCATACCAAGGTCCTGTCCGTGGGCCCTCTCGTTGCCCTGGACATACAGCAGGGAGTAACCGTCGTAGATGAGGTTAGTTCCTTCGGGACAGAAAGGCACATCCTGACCCTGGCTGTGTCGGGTGATGAGGAAGCCATGGGCTGCAGACACGGATCCTGGAAGACCAGGAGGACCCTGTGGACCATCTGAGCCAGGAGGACCAGGGTAGCCACGCTGACCTAAGATCAGAAGAAAGGCATATGTTAGAGATTGGATCGAAATCAGCCTCATGTCATCACTCGTCACCACATCGTCAAAAATCATTGCTTATGATTCACTCACCAGGCTGACCAGCAGGTCCGTTGTCTCCCTTTCTGCCAGGTGGGCCACTGAAGCCTGGAGGACCCTCTGGTCCAGGTTCTCCAGGGGTACCAGGTAGACCTTAGGGCAGAAAGAGAGAAAGCTCATCATTGTTAGATGAGCTAACCATGTTTGATGCTGGAATTACTTCAAATTTCAAAAGGTTGGACACGGATACAGTGTGTGAGCAGGACAGTCCACATTTACCCACCTGAAGGTCCGTCACGGCCAGGAGAACCAGGTTGTCCCTGACCACCAGGCTGACCGTGAACACCAGGGGGTCCGCGCTCACCCTTTACCACAATGGGAGTCGGAGGTACACCAGGGTCACCAGGAAGGCCTAGAGATCAAATATCACGAGGGAAAATAATCATTTAACTCTAAGCAATACCAACAGTAGTGTCTTAAGTATGTAGTTCAGATCACTATTTACTTTAACTAAAAATGTAAATGTGTTCACACACCAGGGGATCCGACATCTCCAGGATCTCCAGGGAGTCCACTGCCACCGGGAAGTCCTGGGTCTCCCTTTGGTCCTGGTAAAAAGTCAAATGAAGCAATCTTTGGGCTTTGCTTACGCATGACATCAAAACATATTTTAGGATTGTAGGAAGAATCAGAAAATGCTGTTATAGTATTGTGGACTGACCAGGGAATCCGGGAACACCAGGCAGACCAACATCTCCTTTTGAACCAGGACCGCCGGGAAGACCAGAGGAGCCCTGATAATGAAGAGGTTCAGATAATTAGATCACAGATGAATTACATTTAAAGCATTTTACAGAAAAATTAACAAAACTATCTTACTGGGAATCCGGGAGTACCAGGATCTCCCTTCTGTCCGGGGAAGCCTGGCTGGCCAATACTACCGGGAATACCTTTCTCTCCCTTAACGCCACCACTTCCTGGGGGACCACGGGGTCCCTGTGGGCCAGGTCCACCTACATATGCAGACATTAAAAAAATCAAAGATCAGGTACAAAATGATGTAGAAATAACACAACACAGTTTTCTCATTATGTTCTCACAATGTTTGGGATCAGTTCAGTTTCCATTTATCAATGAAAAAGCTGTTTGAAATCATTAAGTACGTACATTAAGTAATGTTACCCTTCATTTGCGCATTTTACATATAATTAAAGTCAAATTTCCGTCAAGGCAGAACTGAAGTTGATCAGAGTTCATTCTTTGCTATTTCATTTGCGAATCTGTGTAGCTCCACACACATTCACCCACCAATGAGATGATTTGTTTCCTACAGAGCAGTTTTACCTCAGATAAACTGAGGAAATGGAAAAGAAGAAGGAGAAAGACAAGAAAAGAACAGCACTGTTTCGTTCCCTCAAAACTCTTCAGGTGAAGATAACCTTGTAGAACATTAACACAGTTGCAGTAAATGTGTGTATGTTTTCTTTTATGTATGTATTTGGATCCTTTTGAGCAATGCTGAGAGTCCAGCCTGTCCTGTTGGGTAAAGAAATCGTAAATGAACATGGCACATACATTAAAACCCACTTTCAACTTCACCCTTTATTTTCCCCACAATTCCCCATTCAAGACCACATGAACCATCAAACCACTGGAGTCTAACCTGGAGGACCTAGGGTTCCCAGAATTCCCAGGGAATGCGAAGCCGGGTTGATGGCACAGGGCAAAAAGAAGAGGATGTTTAGAAGCAAGCATCAGTCAAGAAACACAGTCAGATATTTTCTCTTATTAGTTAACTTTAAAGGCTACACTGCACACCGCTGTTTGTTTTATCAACTTAATGCTGAGGAGCAGGTAGCACCCAGCAACTCCCAAATCTCAAAATCTGCTCCAAAGAACAAAAAAGATTACAAATATTAGTGCTCACTGATTTGTGCTCTTTCCCTAAGTACAAATTGTAGAGATTTGGGAAATGCTGATGGATGCTATAGCAATACCTTAAGTCGCAGTATGTTGTATGTAATCTTATAATCAGAATATTCTATTTACAATCAAATTTAAGGAAAATCCAACAGAACTGGAGTTACAGTATGTGATACAATGTGAGTTAATGTTTCAGGTGAGTTAGTTAAATGGTGTGTTTTAACTATACAACGCTATATGCATATCACATTCTGTATGATTGGTATTTGAAAGTAGCTCCATGTGATCCTGATAACATGCTACATATGCCAGAAAACTTTTTTAAAAAGGTGCTTACTTGTTAAAAGGTGCATTATACTACCATCAGTGTGCACAGAAAGTGAAAGAAGACAGTGATCAAGACGACACAGAGTCAGAAATGAGAAAAACACAGTGACATTTGTTCCCGCTAGATCAGAAAGTGGTGTTAAACGCAGTCGATGCACTGTAAGGAACGTGCAGAAGTCTGGATGTCGTTGATCTGACCTGAGGGGCCTGCGGTCCCAGGATGCACGTGTCATCACATGAAGAGGCGGGGCCACACCACAGGGGGGGAAAAAAAGCCAAAGGAAAACAGGGGGTAAAATGTCATAGCTTCATTTTGTCACCTTGACACTCAGGTGTTTCTTCACAAGCCTAACACGGCACTGGTGTGCGGTCAGAGCTGACGTATACCTCTGAAAAAGTCTACATCTACCCTAATAAAAGCAACTCTACATAAGAGTACTACACATTTCCAAATTCACCGCATCAAATTCCAAATTTGCGTTTCCAAATTCGATAATCTTTCAGATAAACTGAAGGATTAGGAAGCTATCATACCCTGTATTTTCTTGAGGTGTGCGTCAGGGTTGTCCACTCTTTCCAGCATTGTATTAGGCTTGTTCACAATGTGTGTGGGACCAACAGTGCCCATGCAGATGACTGATTGGTGTGACAAACCACATCAGGACAGCTGAGCCAGAAACAAACCTCCAACACTCTCAACACGACTCTGTTTATTGTTTATGGTAATCGCTCACCTAGACTAGCCATATCATTACCAATACAAATAATGTTGTTTTTATTAAAGGCTGCTTCTGAGTATTAAACTTTTAATAAATAATACTAAAGACTTGAAACCAGGTTTTCAGGAGACAAAAACTATGCTGAAGTCTATTTTTAAGTTGCAGTTGAGAGTTTTTTTGAGTTTGTCCCAAACTCAGCTGTTTCAGCGTTTCTTGGATGATCTAACACAACCACAAACATCAGACACACACGTTTTGTTGTTACAATGACCAGAGAAGAAGACGAGGATACATATAACACATAAATCAGGGCTGTGGACAAATGGATAGATTACAGCTTAGCCCCATTGATCAGGAGAAGAGGGTAAGGGGGTGAGGAGACATGAGGATGAATTGGTGGCTAAAAGAAAAACATTTGATGATGAAAGAGACAACAAAGTGGCTTAAATACATGCTCTTTTGGGAGGGGCGTGGCCAAAACCTTGTGACAAACACAGAATGATTGGTGTCCCCGACGTTTCCTGGTGAAAAGGTATTTGGTTGGTGGTGTGGAGTGTGCACGGCATTGCAAAAATTTCGACAATGACTGGACAGGTGGTGCTCAAACATTGACGGTTCTTACATCATTGGTGGTGCAGCAACGTCCCATGCAAATCAATTGACATGGAGATGGAAGCATTCACATTTAAAGTGGAGTTTCTGCCATTTGCTGTCTGGTTTTCGCTCATAAGGTGAACTGAATGATCTCACTTAATGATTTTTTCCTTAATTTGCACAAATAATGTTTCTGCTGTAAATTCAGAACTTGTTTTACATCATTAAGCAGTTAAATAGTTGGTGGCACGCAACTTTATGGCAGTAAAGTGTCACGTACTTCTTGTGGATGATCGTACCGACAGCCCAAAATTACATAATGTGAACGAATGACATCATTCACCTGATTAGTCAGGTGTCAAGTCAGTTAGTTAGTCAGTTTACGGTTGAAAAGTTACACAGCGTTGCTTTAATTTCCTGTCCTTAACAGGGACTCCAGCAACTGAGGATCATTTGGGTAATGTTGTTGAAGTCACTTGAATTCACCAACATAATATAATTTGGAATGTTCTACATAATAACCACTTCCCACTTGTTACTGTAGGTGAGTAAAACAAACCGTCACAGGTCTGATGGATCAGAAAACCAGGGCAGCAATTTCTGGCAGCATATATGGTGGCAAATACTAAATCTAAATCCTTTACCTTGTCTTCCAGGTGGTCCAGGAGTTCCTTGGAGGCCTTTGGGACCCTGCAGAGGAACTCCTGGTGGCCCAGGAGGGCCGCTGTTGCCTGCGGCACCAGGAGAGCCGGGGAAACCAGCATCTCCTTTAGTGCCAGGGAAACCAGGACT
This sequence comes from Larimichthys crocea, assembly GCF_000972845.2. Lineage (NCBI taxonomy): Eukaryota > Metazoa > Chordata > Actinopteri > Sciaenidae > Larimichthys > Larimichthys crocea. The sequence continues at coordinate 7,780,532 of NC_040024.1, read as the reverse complement.
GCCAGGTTGGCCTGGGGGACCTGGGTCTCCCTTTGTACCTGAACACATAGACAGATAAGGTAAAAATTGTTATATCACTGCAGAGACAATAATCACAACAAGCCCAAATGTTACACATAATGTGTGGTAAACTCACCTGGCAACCCTGGAAGACCAGATGGACCAGGACCACCATAACCAGGAAGTCCTGGAGTAAAAACGAATCAGAGGTAAATCAGATGTAAACAAAACTGAAGCGAAGCAACACATGTTGACAGCTTTGAATATACAATAACTGAATTTCTTCAACTTACCTGGATCTCCTTTGACTCCAGCTGGTCCTGGGATCCCATCCCGACCTGGCTGACCCTTCTCTCCTGGCAACCCTGGTCCTCCTGGTCGGCCGGACTCTCCTGGTCTACCGGGAGATCCAGGGAGACCTGGACCACCGGGCCCACCATCGAGACCCTTAGGACCGGGAGTACCAGGAGGACCTGACAGAAGAACAGGAAATTAACAACACATCAGTTTATGCAAGCAACGGATGACTACTTAGGCCAGTCCAGTTAGAAAGATGTTCAGTCAGTCAGTCAACTACAGTCCTCGAAAGATCTGTCTTGCAAAGCCAACAAAAAACCACCATGCTACAATGCTTCTTGTAATTGTCTGAAAAACCTGCTCATAAACTTGCAAGATTTAAGCTCAACTATTCAAGCTTAAGCTACTTCAAAAGATACAATGATATACTGTATAGTACAATTAGATAACATCATTAAAATTAAGTGTGGAATTGACCGGACCAATATCGGTACCCAGCTTTGGTCTTCCCTGAATGCTCTGTAGTCAAATGTCAGATTTACCTTGGAATCCTGGCAAGCCAGGGTCGCCTTTGGCACCTGGTCCTCCTGATCCACCAGGGAGACCAGGTGATCCTGGAGTTCCTTTAAGTCCTGGACTTCCTGGGAACCCTGGCTGGCCTGGTTCACCCTATGAGAGTCATAATAAAATGTAAAAAAAAAGTATGAATCTAAAATTACACTTTGTAGTAGGAAATTCCATTGGTTGCATCTAATACCTTGTGTCCGGGTGACCCTGGTGGTCCAACTCCAGCAGAGCCTGGTTCACCTTTGGGTCCAGGGAAACCAGGTCCTCCTGGCTGTCCCGGAGATCCAGGCCTACCTGCCTGACCTGGTAGACCCTTCTGTCCTGATGGTCCTGTAACATCATCAAAGTGTGACATCAGCATTTGTGACGATGAAAATCAGGTGTTGTTTAAGTCGATGGAAAAACTACATTTAAACCCACCTGGGAATCCCATTTCTCCCATGTTGCCTTTAGCTCCTGGTCCTCCAGGACCACCTGGGCCTCCTGGAATGCCAGAATCTCCCTTAGGACCTACAGTACAATGGAACAAGGATGTTAGAAAGTAAATGTGTGTCTATGTGTGAATGGCCATGTGTGTGTCAGGAAATAAACCCTTACCTGGTGGTCCTGGGAGTCCAGGGCGTCCATCTGATCCTGGCACTCCAGGGTCACCAGGGAGACCAGAGGTACCTTTTGGACCTGGAATACCTGGTACACCTGAAAAGCACACACACACACAAACAAACATAATGTAATGAAATGTATTTATGTTTACCTACTTTTTTACCTTTTTTGTCATCAATCTTTATATTTTCTGAGAAGAATAAGATCTTAGATAGTAAAAATTAATTGTTGAGAGGCAGTGAAAGCGTTTTCAGCTGTACCTGGTAGTCCAGGATCTCCTTTGCCACCCTTTATGGCATGTGGTGGGAGGCTTGGTCCTGGGGGTCCTGGGACACCGGGGTCGCCTCTCTCACCTTTACCTCCGGGACCACCAGGTGAACCATCTCTGCCTGGGAATCCAGGTTCACCTTCAGAGGAGAAAGTTGGAAATATTTAGCAGGGTCATTTATTTATTTATTCATTCATTCAGTCATTTTGACTTATTCTCTTATTTTTGTGACATATTTGGTGTCTCTGCTTACTGTCGTGGGCTTTACAAAATGTTTTCTCATGGCTTTGAAACTCTTCGATACTAAACATAACTTTGGACATAGTGTGTGTGATATCTATATATATGAGAATGAGGTATGGAGTTTGTGTGTTTTTATGTGAATACCCTTATGTCCGGGACCACCAGGTCCTCCTGGCCCTCCTGGTCCTCCAGAAGGTCCTGGAGTTCCCATGGGACCCATGTCACCTTTCTGACCTGCAAAAAGTTAGACATTAGAAAGAAGTGGGAGAAGTTAGATCAGAAAATAAACAAAAGGAAAAAAAAATTCAAATATACAATTCTGTCATGCATACAGGTATAACAAGACAGTTATATAGTCAGAAAGTTACGCAATCAGCCAAATGGTCAGCCACAGAGTTGCTGCTACATACTCTAAAGCAATATTTCTTTTCTATAATGACGAAATAACCTGCCATACTCTCCAATTGGCTTACCCTGATGTTCTTAACCTAACTCTAACCTTGTACCTAAATGTAACCAACCCAACCAAGAAAGGCAAAATGCAGTAGCCTTCTTAGTATCCATCTAGCTGCCACGACACTCAGCCATCCTACTCAACTCATTCACATACATATTTAGACACTTAGTCATTAGCCTTTATATTTTACCTGGCAGTCCAGGCAGGCCATCCCGTCCAGGTCCACCAGGAGGTCCTGGAGTTCCAGCTGGTCCTGGCGATCCTGGGAAACCAGGACTTCCTCTATCTCCGGGCAGACCTGGGATGTCTAGACCTGGAGGACCGGGGTCTCCCTTTGCTCCATTTCCTCCGGGGAATCCTGTAATGATGGTATCAATATATAATTGTTTAGATGCTTGATATTTCCAGATTATGAATCATTTGAAGACAAATGTTTTTTTTGTTTATTCCACTTGTGGCAAATCCACAACAAAATTAGACATAACTCTTAAGACACATGCCCAACGCGGTCAGATTGCAGGCAAATATCCGCACATTACAAATGGAGTCATAATATCTTAAATGACACTTTTTCAGTGTGTTTTAAAAGTACAATAATACATTGTCACGAGTGATATATGCCACCATTAAATGGCCATCAAGCAAAACCAGTATTGGGTCACAATACCTTTCTCGCCTTGGCATCAGAGCATCGCAGGTAAGGGAGGGGCGTTTTTTCAAAGCACAGAAGGCGGAACGTTGGATTAAGCCGAAGATGAGATGAGGAGAACAGAGTATAATGCATTAAATGCATTAAAACATAGATATGAAGCCGGTTTCTGAACACTCTGAGTATGCACCAAAGCTCTCAAGGAAAAACTCAGTGTCACAGTGTGACCAGGAACACTGAAGCTACCAATGCATGCTCAGAGTATTTGAAGGCTTGATTGGGTATGGGTTAGTTTGTGGCTATATTCGAAGGAAGAGCAGCGTGATGTTAAAGCGGTGAGGTGGCAGCGTGAGAGAACAGGTTGACGCAAACTCTCGTGAACCGAACACTCTTTGAGGTTAGTTTACGATTGGTGTGCTCGCGGAGAAAGAGCTTGAGTGATGTTAAAATGGCGAGGCCTGGTGTGTTGTTGCTGCTCAGTGATACAGAAGCTGGTACAAACAACGCGTGGAGATATGGTGATTTTAGCCAAAAAAGGGGTGAGAGCACTGTGACATTTTTGGTGGCTCTGAAGATGAACATGTGATGGAAAGTTCCCCAGATCAAGGCACAGTTGACATCGAGTAGTTTTGTAACCATGATACGCACAAAATCATTCAATCAACCAGACAAACCCTTGACACTCGGTCGGGTGCTCAGGTGCTCACATGGAAAGTGTGCAATATATAGATTGAACCCCTGTGCCAAAACGACATCTAGACACCTTTACAAGCTCAAAACATGGACAATGGAGTGGTCATGCACAGTCCAAAGGGACTGACAAACAAAATCACAAGTATATTAAAACATGCACAAATACAGCGCAAAATGAAAAACACAAACAGATCTCAGTATCATTCTTTTAATTCCAATGTGCCAGGTAATAATGGTATTGTAGGAAAATATAGCCTTATCTATCTCACCTGGTGGTCCCATTGGGCCAGGGGTTCCAGGTGGGCCGGCAGGCCCCACTGAGCCACTGGTGGGGGATCCAGGCGGGCCACGGGCTCCAGGTAAACCAGGTGTACCGGGCTCACCTGGAGTCAGATGAGAAAGTCACTGTATTATTGTGGTGAATTTTATTCATTAAAGGTCAATTCAGGCAAAGTGCACAGAAGTTCAAGATGCCTTATGCTGAACAGTTAATTGATCAAGGAAATATGTTACACTTTATGTGGTCTGACACTGTTATATGACTCTGTAGAGGCTTCTACATTATTTACCTATCCGTTGTGTGAGACAGCCCTATCCTTTGACTTCAGTCAACATAGTAATGATCAGAATGTATGCAGCTGCAGAAGAAGGCAGCATCCCCATCACAATCTAAGATTTAACACTTTCCCTACAGTGACCTCAATGAATCCCTCTCATTTTACACTCACACAGATGTCCCTCAAATCGCTTAAATCAGTAACAGGACTGCAGTATACCTTTAGAGCCTGGAGGCCCATCAAATCCAGATCGTCCAGGTGAACCAGGGCCACCAGGGAAACCGGGATCTCCTTTTGGTCCTGGGTGTCCTTTACCTCCGGGTACTCCTGGTAAACCTGAGGGGCCAGGAAGGCCAAAGCCAGGCTCACCCTGTTACAAACACACACACAATCAAGGGAGGCAAAACAGTTAATCTGGGTCAGTGATGAACCAGTGATGTACAGTACAGAAAATTGCTGCTTGGCTAACACTAAATAAATCTAGGACTACCTATCTATCTATCTACCTTGGGTCCAGGGAATCCAGGCTGGCCAGGAAGTCCATCTACTCCTGGTCTGCCGGGTCCTGAAGGCGATCCTGGCTGGCCAGGTATACCTGGGTGTCCTGTGGGGAGAAATGTGGTCAAAAGGGGAAGAGGAAGAGGACAGAAGGAAGACTTTAGGAGGAGTGTCTTTACCTTTAGCTCCTGGGGGTCCTGGGAGTCCAATTCCTGGGAGTCCAGGATCGCCCTTTCCTCCTGGTAAACCAGGGAAACCAGGCTGTCCAGGCTGACCTGGGCCACCTGACAAGAGAGAAGTCCAAACAAAGCCAATCAGATTTCAGAAACATTTAAACTTGATTACAAGGCTTTCACTGTGAAATAATTATCATGTACCTGGTTGACCAGGCAGTCCTGGTGCGCCGTCCTGTCCTCTGGGTCCTGGTAAGCCTTTTTCAGCCACTGATAGGCCTGGTTCACCTTTAGCACCTGCATAGAGAAAGATGGTTGGATGGTTTCAGTAAGTAGTTAAAAGATACTGGTACTTAAATAACCTGTCAGAAGCATAATATTATCAAGCATTCATTTTCCAGATTTCCATGGTTCATTAGCATAGCTGTCATTTCCTTCCCTTCCTTGAAAGCTTTTATTTTGAAACATCTACAGGAAGTTTATCTGCAGGCAAGAGCTCTTATTTAGATCATCATCTTACCAGGTGCACCGGGACCTCCAGGTCTTCCTGAGACGCCTTGAGCACCTTTCTCTCCTGTGCCCCCTGGAGGTCCAAAGCCAGGTGATCCTGGAGGGCCCCTGTCTCCTGGAATACCTGCTGGACCTGGATCACCAGGGATTCCTCGTTCTCCTTTCACTAGCAAAGAGCCCTGTCAAACACATATTAATTATGAAATGGATCATGGATAAATCTCATTGATGGACAGACCAAGTGAGAGCCACCTACAGGAGTTCCTTTGGGTCCAGGAGTTCCAGGCACTCCATCTCGTCCAGGTCTACCATCCAGACCGGGCAGACCAGGTGGTCCGGGGAATCCAGTGTCACCCTTCTCTCCCCTGACACCGCTTACTGTGACAGCTTCACCTGGGTCTCCCTTCTCTCCGGGAAATCCTGGAGAACCTTGAGGACCAGAGGAACCCTGGAAAGGAAAATAAGGAGAGGTTGAAATCGGCAAAGCTCAAAGAACATCCTTTTAGTTTAGTTTAGTCATTTATAGATACAAACACAACATGATAAGCAAGGAAATGTTCAAATTAGCATAATTTTCTACATCATGTATGTGTGTTCTAAGATGATTTGTGCCGTTTACAGAAAAAAGTACTCACAGGTGGCCCAACGCTACCAGGTGTTCCTGGAAATCCTCTGTCTCCTTTGGCACCTGGGGAGCCGGGAGTTCCTGATGGGGGAGAGGAATAAATATGTGAAGTTCTGTCCAATTTATATATCACATGACAACTTTGTGTACAAAACATATTAATGAACATAAAAATAATAACCTCCTCATGAGCAAGTATGGGTTCTATGGGTACCCATGAGTCGCCCATTTACAGACATGCCTATTTGTCTCGTACAAAATTAGTGAATTTGAACATTTCTGCATACTAGATCCTCTAGACAACACTGGAATTGCAAAGATATGAAGATTGAGACTCTGGGATTCAATGAGCCCAATTGTATTCGTGTGATGTTAGTCCCCAGAACAGAAGTGCTCGGCATACGATTGCAGAAAAACGCAACTCCTACAGAAAATCTCATGTTTACAATGATCTCCAATGTCTTAGGACATTAAAATTGTATTCTGGCAGATCAGATCAGATTACTGTCAAATGTCATGTTGTCAAAATGGTTAAATCTTGTACAAAATCTGTGTAACAAATGGTATCAACACAAGAATTCCTTATAAGACATAACTAAGCATGGGAATGGCCATCATGTACTTCTATAACAATACAAGCCCTTATAATACACGTTTAAAATTTGAATATGTGAATGAACAGTGTTTATTACAGATATGTGACTAGAAAACTTGACAATCCAACAGCATAGTCTAGTAGTACATTGAAAGCTACCAGGCCAATCCCATCAGTTACATCCACACTGAAAAGGTTAATAATCCCATCACTGCATTAATCATGAATCTGAACAAACTACAATCAGAAGGTGTTAATGTGGCAATCTGTTAAGTGGTGTTTACCGGGGAATCCGGGCTGTCCTGGAGGTCCTTGGGGTCCTGGGACACCACTGGTGCCGCCAAAGCAGTTCACACAGGTGTCGCCCTTCTCACCTGAAAACAGCAATAAATCACTTATGATCAGCATTTTCTGCTTGGTGGTGAACATGCAGGGCAATAAAATTTTATCTCATCTCTGACCTTTTTGGCCCGTCTCTCCTGGGTAACCTCTCTCTCCCTGCACACCAGGACGCCCAGGCTCTCCGGTGAGACAGTTTGGTTGTGTTGAGGCAAAGCCTGGAGGTCCAGGAGGACCTGGTGGTCCCTGGACACCGGGAGATCCCGAACGACCTGGGGGACCCGGCAGAGACACTCCTGGAACGCCAGGCTCTCCCTTCTGACCTCTCTCTCCTGGGAAGCCAGGCGATCCAGAGTGACCACCACCACCTGTAGCTGGAATTCCTGGTGGACCTGGAGGTCCTGATAAACCTGGAGGACAAATGAAAAAAAAAAACATTTAGGGATGCAACTAATTGTTGTAATTATTGATTAGTTTTAATAATTTCTTAAAGACCAATAAACCAAAGACATTCAGTTTACTGTCGTGTGAGACCAAGAAATGTGAGTGCATTGCGTCATTGTAGGGGTGTATTTGTGTTTACCTGCTGGTCCTCTGTCTCCTTTGAGTCCAGGTGAGCCAGGGTATCCCGGCTCACCTTTAGGGCCGGCACGACCTCCTGTGCCTCCGCCAATCACCTGGTTGGTGGGACAATCAATTAATAATATAATATATACACTGTAAATCACTTTACTGTCAGCCTACAGAAATAAAACAAATGAAATAAAGGTGAGCTAGACAGAAATGTCCCCATCTGGTGGAGTTGAACTGCACTTAACATATTTTCTCTTTTTATTAGGAAATAATTGAAAAGTAAAGTATGTAGACAGAGAGAAATGTCCCCACCTAGTGGTCAAAAGAGCACATTGCAACTAGATGACACTTGATGACAGTACTTGCAGAGCTTAAATACAGTTTTGCTAGTAGGACTAGAAATTTACCAAAATATCTAATGATGAAGGCTGTGCATGCTGCTGAAAGCTCCAGAAAAAAGTGAATACAAACCTGTCCTGGTGGGCCTGGGTATCCACGATCACCTTTGAGTCCCTAAAACATGGGGGACATGGGGCAGTTGTGAGAACGATCCATGACATCCCTGTATGACTTGTGGAATATCATTTGAAATTTGACAAAAAATATTGGAGGAAACCTACTCTCTCCCCATCCCTGCCTGGAGGACCTGGAAGGCCTGATTCTCCTTTGATTCCCTATTAGTAAACAAGGAGGAAAAAAGATAAGTTAGTCAAGAAAGGGATTTAATTTTCTTTTTTTAAATTACAATATGAATAATGGATTGTCTTGGTTTGTTTACTTACAGGAAAGCCTGCAGCACCGGGGTCACCATCTTTGCCTGGTTTGCCCTGTAGATAGAAGAAAACAGTGATCAGGAAGAGATCCGGACAGAAATGTGTGCTTGTTAAATAAAAAGTAATTTGTGTGTGTAAGGACCATGTTTAGACGTTACAAGTGAGGATATATTTGGGAAGTGAAAGTACTTCTACAAAAACCTAAAGCTGTGGAAAGTTACAAAAACTATTGATTGGAAACCAACCCCCCAAATTCGTGTTGGATGGGGGGTTCCAGGTGCTCTTAGATGATTTAATAAGTAGACTTGACGCATATCAGTTCATGTGTTTACTTACTCTTTTGCCTGCTTCTCCCGGTTCGCCCTTGTCTCCTTTCTGGCCACCCGAGGGACCCTACAAAGACAACAAAACACGCGTCAACAACATGGAAGTACACGATGTGGAGCACTGAGAACAGATACTTACAGGAGGTCCTGGATATCCTGGATCACCTCGGGGGCCTGGAAGTCCTGGGTCACCCTACAGAGAAAACACACAATACTTCATTTAAGCTATATGAGCAAAACAAAGTAAAGAAATATTTAAAGAACTCTTTGTGAATATACTAGTTTCCTGTATGGAACCAGAAATTATCTGCTGCCACCAAGTGGTTGAAGTGAAGGTTGCAGAATCCAAAAATTCAAAAACAGTTCATTTTTCCCTTTACAGATAAAAAGCCTGACATGAACTGTTATTACATTTATTCATATAGACACCATACATAATGTACCCTAATGATGAACCCTAATTTGCTCACATTTTCAAATATAATTCAGGTTAATTTGGACTTTATTTGAAGCTTATTTCATGCAAATTTCATCACCTTTGCAGCTATTTAGCTTTTTTGTTGTTTTTGTCACCTGTCTGATCAAATCCCAACAAGTTGTGCTTCTTTTTAACTGGTTAAAGTCTAAAAACAACCAAACCCAAGTTATAAATCTCAGTGTAAATAATACAAGACTGGCGCCACTCTCACTCTGTTGGTGGTATTACCTTGTCTCCCCTCTGAATCTCCGTCTCGGGTGATCGCTTCTGTTCTCCAACTTGTCCTGGAGGACCAGGAGGTCCTGGAAGACCGGTTTCACCCTGTGTTCACACGCAGAGACGCCGCACATGAGATTAAGGGTTTAAATCGAGCATAGAAAAGGACACAAGATGACTTTAACTGGTAGCATGAGTAATTACCTTCTCTCCTTTAGGTCCTTGGAAGTTCAATCCCATGTTTCCCTGTTGCAGGAAGCAGGTCAACATGGTGTCATTGAGTGTCCCAACAAGCTCTCAGTTTCACAATACGTAAATCATCTAGTCTTGGTTATTTTGATCATATTTAAACTGTTTCTCTGTTGACTTGTCAATATTTGAACTCACCTTTGGTCCAGGAGGACCGGGAGAACCTGGACGACCCTAGAAAAGAACACCAGAAACAAAACGGTCACTTCAACTGCTCTTTTAGCTGCAATGATATTTTCATTGCACATGAAATACAAATTTTGACGGGAATATTATGTTTTGTTATCATCCTTCTTTACCTCATAGCCTCTAGGTCCTGGAGGACCGAGTGGACCTTGCAAACCGGGGGATCCTGGAGACCCCTGAGACATGAGAAATTCATTATACATAAATACTTTGAAAGTTTTTTTTCGTGAGGTTCAAATTGATGAAGTTTTTTTGTATTTATGAATGTTCTTTTAGATTTCAGGATATAAATAACTCACAGGAACTCCTGGCAATCCAGGCAATCCCACTGCTCCTTTCTCTCCAAAACGGTTGGTGGAGATCACGTCACCTGGGTCTCCCTACGGAGGAGAAAAACACAACCAGAGAGGAAACTGTCAGTCACTCATCAACAAGAGGCCAAGAAGCAACTTCTGTTTCTTTGAGGTCTGTTATTTCAAAATATCAGAAACTGTCTCACCAAAATAAAATACTAACAGCACCATCTTGTGGCCAAGAACAAAAACTGCACAATTTCATATTATAGCAAAGACTTTTTTTTTAAAATAAGACTAGTCATATTTCTAAAAACGCAATTTACAAATTTAACAGCCAATAAAACAAATTTACTCTTTGGCAAAAACTTACAGAAGAACAAAACAAAACAAAAAATATACAGAAAAAAATACAGAAATTTGTTGAGATAACAAGCATGAGGAGGCTTTGATTCATGTGTTTTTAGAGACCGGGATGTCCATGTGACTGAATCAATTGACTCCATTTTACACCTAACAAACATCCCCATATTATAATAGAAAATAAAACAAAATAATACTGAAATTAAACATTTTTAAACTATAAAACGTGTGCTGTAACGCTTGATGATATACTCACTTTTTGTCCTGGCAGACCAGGTGGACCCTAGAGATGGAGGAAAAAAAAAAAAGACAAAGATAATGTTAAAGTAACAACATGAATTATCTGATAACGAACTGACTTCTTCTCCATCGCTGCAAACTCACCGGCAGTCCTTGGTGTCCGAGGATTCCTGAATTTCCTGGCAAACCCCTCTCACCCTGGAGACAAGAAGAAGAAGAAGAAAGAAGCATGTAGTTGTAAGTTGACCTCGAGTTAAGATGTTTTTATTTTATGGATTTGCAAACACAAAGTTTTGAACTCTTTAAAATTATTCCAAATGCCTCTTATTCGTCAGATACCTTTGTCCCGTTGCAACCTGCCACTCCTCTTGGGCCTGGAGGTCCATCCTGCCCAGGTAGACCCTGTGAAACAGGAAGCAAACAGGAAGTTACATCACACATGCTCACCTGAGCTTTTTGTTAAAGTAGTGGAGTGGAGTGGGAACTACTCACTGGAAGTCCTGGTGTTCCTGGAAATCCTGGCAATCCAGCAGGCCCCTGTGAGGAGGAAAATAATAATAACAATAATAATGTAAAATAGTAAAGAAGATTCAGCTTGAAGCTCATTTGTGACCTTATGGATGAGTAAGTGTGACACCTGCTGGTCGGAGGTGGGTATTGCAACCTTGAAATCCGTCAGAGTTTAGACACTTTGAGACAGTGAATCAATTTACCAAACACACATTAAACTTCTTACTGAACCTCGATGGTCGGTAAATTATTAAAAATGTAGTTAGAGTGTGTTTCCTTTCTCAAATTCAAGAAAGTTCAAACACTCGATTTCTCGAATGTGAAGTGTGACGTGGATGTTTGCAACAAGAAAGAGCAAGAAAGTGATGTGCTTACTCTTATTCCTTTCGGGCCACCTGGTCCTTGAGGTCCATCGCTACCCTGAGAAGAAGAACAGACATTAAACCAGATTGACAACCGTTTGTTTACTTATTCTCTGAGTTTTTAATGACTGATTGGTGCTGAAACTGAACTTGTCTCAGGTGAAACCCTAAAACTCACCTTCTCGCCTCTGGATCCAATTGGCCCTTCAGGTCCAGGGAATCCTGGGACTCCTGGCTGTCCGGTGAGACCTGGGAAACCCCGCTCACCCTGCACACAATGACACAGATACGCAACTTATTATTCTTTCGAAAATAACAAACTTTGCACTAAATTATTAAACCAAAACGCCTTTTATTTAGCATTTAAGAACAGCATTAACTTTTAGAAAGTGTTTATGACTATAACTAAACTCTGATTGGTCAGTTGCGGCAATCTGCCGTCTGTTATTTGAATTAGAGGCCGCTGCTGTCCAATCATAGACTCTCAAAGACAACAGCAGATGCAATAAAACAATTTGTATCAAACTATTTCGTGTCAAATTATTTTTTTAATGAGGTAACCATGTGATCTCTAAAACTCTAGGTAAGTAAATAAGACAGCCTTGATCTTATTGGCCATCGTCACATTTCACCAATAAAAGACACAATATCTGTTGCACACTCCTATTAGTTTGTTGCTTCATATTGACTATTAGACGTGATGCGAGTGTTTAGTTATTATTACCTTTGCTCCTTTTACTCCACTGCAGTCACATTTGCTACCCACACATCCTTGGCAAGCCTGTGAAGAAAAATAAAGAGATGAGGATGTTTGTTGTTTGGATTTGACTTAATATCACCTTCTTTCTGAGCCTCGAGGTCAGATTTGGCAACAAAAACACAGACTTACAGACAAAACCAAAGATCACGAGACCAGAATGAAACCATGTGCAGCTAAATTCACATCTTCTTGAAATAAAAAAGGAAAGAAACACTTCAAAACAATCTTCATTTGCATGTTTTTGGTAAATTTTCTGTGGAAAGCGCCACTAGAGGGTGCTACACGATTATGATCCTGCGTCGCTGCATGCTGTAGGCAGCATTTCTTCCCGCAGATAAAGACGGAGAAAACTCTGCCAGGTTTGTTTGACGATGAGACAACAGGTGCAAGGTCAGCGTGGACCAAAACAACATCCCAACTCCTGAAATAAAACAAAACTTATCTCACTTTTCACAACAGGACATGCTTTTTCTTCAGATGAGTGAGAAAGTTGAGGAGGACTGAGACAGGAGTGGGAGAGAGAGAGAGTGGGAGTGCCAAACTGTCGATTAACTTTTCCTATGCTAGTTGACATAGGGAATGCCAGACGGGCATCGATTGCACGCATGCCAGGCATTCAGGTTGTGAGAAAGACGGAGACGGACAAGTCAGCATTCTTCTGTGTCTGCAAAACCTTTTGTGTGCGTCCATGTTTGTGTTGATGGTTTGATTGGTCCATACAAATAGTCGGGCTGTCACTCATCCTCAGTGTTGATTAGTCTGACAAAGCCAATCACTGTCACTACATTGACGCTACACTTTTTATACGCTACAGTATAAAATCCCCATCAACATCCTTTCACACATGATTCCCATAACAGTGTTACCACGTGGGCACGGAGTTCAAAAACAACCAGTGGTGGAGACAGAAAAGTACGTAAATACGTAACTATATCTCCGAACCCAGCTGGTCAAGGCAGACGGCTGCCCACCTTGAGCCCAGTTCTGCTCAAGGTTTCCACCTCTTAACCCTGAACAACAGGGTATACTTTCATGTAAACAAGGACTATTAGCCCTAAATTCCAAAACAAAGGAAAATAAACTATATGGTAATGGGTTGGACTGACGTAAGACTAACATCAAAACATGACAAGTCATTACAGGAGTGATCCTTCCACGTCCAACAGTTTAAATCTTTAACGATGCTGGTTTGACTTTCTAGTTTGTGCCTGTCTATCTGTATTACGTTCTTTTACATGCCCATGTGTGTTTCAACACTTTGTGGATACAATATCAAGTTCCCAGCAGGCCTCTCTGCAACTCTCACTGACAACATTACAACACTTCCTTTCACAAAGGTCAACATAAAGCCAAGTACTGTGTGAATATTGCGATACAGATGGTGTGTTTGAAATGTTACATGGTAACACTTCAAACACTTGTGGCATTAAACTGATGAATAAAAGTAAAGTTTTTACATTATTATGATATATCAATCTTGATTTTCCCTGAGGATTGTTTTCTTTTAAGAGTTAAAATCCACTTTCTTTTCTAAAACAATTAGTTTAATTTGTCCATTGACAAACATTTGGATGATCAGTTAAACAATTAATGAGCATAATTCTGGTTTCAGGTTCTGAAATATGAGGACTGATACTTTTATCTAGTTTATACAGCATTTATTTAGCATTATCAACTGAATATATTTATTATTTACGGGCTGATGATCATACAAAACAGCCAATTGGAATATGTCACATTTGGGCTTTTGTGATATTTTATAGAATGAATCTGCCTCTTTAACCAAAACAATCTAATCAACAATGAAAATAATCATTGCAGCTTCAATTAATGATGAAAATTCTGTGACTAGAACAATAAAAATGTGCTTTATAGTCCTCAGTTGTCTACTCAGGCACAGATATCATTAATACACAAAGTAAACAACAATGGGCCTAAAATTGAACCTTGTGGTACACCATTTTTTAACCCAAAAACACAGTAAAATCCAGTAAAAAGCAACATATTTGCCTATCCACCTAGGCTAAAAACAGACCTGAGCTAAGCGAGCAGTGCAAGGCGCTATTCACATTGGTTGAGGGTTTGATTCCCACTGTGCAGTGCACACATGCCAACATTCAGGAGCTTTGGATTACCCAGAGTGTCATATGTTGGCAGTAAACACAAAACGTGTGCAAACTGTTATCTGGACTGGAGGGTAGACGGCTTACCAACACACACACATACATGCCTGAATACATTTGTACATGGGTAGTCAAGTGTGTGTGTGTGTGTGTGTGGAGGTGTTTTTACAAGCCCTGAATCTCCTGATTAGTCTCTGGTCTGCTTCAACTCAATGCGGTCTGCTCTCCCACGCCCAAGCCTGAAGCTCACACTCTTTTCACCTCCATCGCTCTCTCTCTCTCTTCATCCATCTGTTTTCCTGTCATCTCTACACTCATTCACCCTCTTGACATTCAGTCCAGAAAAGCATAACAAAGCTCACTTTGCTCTAATAAGGATTTAAAACATTCATAGATGCTCACTCTTTCAGCGGCAACTTAACAGAATTTTACACGTTTCGTCCATGTCGTCAAATTCACCAAAAATATGCACAAGGTTAGAAAAAGTGTTAATTCATTCACCTTTTTTGAGAAAACAATCAGTAAAATTAAAGAAATGCTCTAAGGGTACACGTCACTTCATGAACTGAAATGTATGCATCAATGAAAAATGTCTTACGATGGTCATACGTGGGCGATTTTTTAATATTTTGATTAAATGCATGAACACTTTCTGCTCTGTTCCACATCAAACAAACCTTGCATCCTTTACTGAACAACTAGCAGATTATGGAAAATTAAACAACAGAAAAAAATGATAATTATGATGATTAATAAAAGATGTCTCTAATATTTGACCACAGTAGCAACATTTATTATGGATTACAAGTGTTTGCACAACAGGTTCAGTGTGTCCAAGATTTAGGGAGCTTTATTTCTAGAATATAATATTTATAACCTATGTTTATAAACACCTGAAGATACGAATCATTATGCTTTTGGTATCAGATTGAGTCTGCCATGTTAAATGTCTACAAGGAGAGAATGAGGCAAGGCTGAGGTGGCAAATCTGTTGCCCCTTGTGGTAAAATATTAGAGCTGAGTGTGGTTTCAAATTCTGAATCTAACTCTAAATACAGTGTTAAAAGCATCTCTCCCACTCTCCCTCTCTCTCTCTGTGCTGTTCATTCCCTCTCTCTACCCTCTCGTTTACCCCCACAGCATTGACGGGGCATGTAATCCACTTAGAAAGGTCAGTGAGCCTCAGATATTTGCTCCACTCTCTCTGTCTGTCTCTCTTTTATAGCTCTTTCTATCATTCCCCCCCCCTAACTCTTTCCTCACCTCCGGCCACTTCCACTTTTTTACCATCAGTGGTCAGGCCCCCCCTCTGAACACCACTGGAGGTCTGTATAGGACAAGTAATCACAGTCAGTGACTGCACAGATGCAGCCCATTGAACGCTGGGGGGGTGAATGTTCAACAGACACAATTTGAGGTCAAGATTATCTTAAATTCATGCACACATGGGACTGATTTTACAGGCCAAGAGCGTTCAGTTGTTCGTCTATCTTGCTACATATGATAAATCTATGGTTTGTGCATTTAAAACAGTATCTAGTGTCTTTCTAGTGATTTCAATCTGCTGTTGCTTAGCAAGCTATAATGTGTATGTACAATAAAAATGTGCTTTACAGTCCTCAGTTGTCTACTGAGGGTCAGATATTATTAATATACAAAGTAAACAACAGTGGGCCTAAAATCGAACCTTGTGGTACACCAAAACACAGTAAAAATCCAATAAAAAGCAACTCACCATAGCCACTTGGCTAAAAACAGACCTAAACTAAACTGTCCAGTGTCCAGCTCTGTTTGTTTAGTGTTGTCCAACATTTCATGTTATAATTATGTCTTACTGCAGACAAATGAGCTCAAAGCTAATTCTCTAAAGTCTAAAATAATCTAATCTAAACACCTTTTAGCAACTGTCCCTTACAAGTAAATAAACAATACAGCTTACACTCAGCGAGACGTCAGTTGTGGAAGTGGCTAGAACAAAAAAAAGCTAAGTGCTAGAGCTACTAAAAGTCCTACTAAAAAATAGTCAAACAAAATGCATTAAAAAAAGGCTAAAGGTGTGTACAGAGTGATGGAGAGGTGAACCAGGTGAGGGTGGGTGAGGTAAGGAGGAAGAGGGGGGAGCAAGCGGAAGGCACGCAACCGGGGATTAGACTGGCGAGACTGGAATTCCCCCGCTCATCAAAGACTGATGATTAGACACCTATACACACTGCCCTGCCCTGGATAACACACACATTCAATGCAGCACAGGAACACACACATGCATACTGTCGATATACTCTCGTAGACGGCACACACAACGTGTTTCTTTCTTTTGAACATCATTAATGCACAAACAAACACGCACTGAGCTTGTGAAACCCCCTGATTTGACCACAACTAATAACTTATGCTTTCCGACAGTGATCTCAGCTCAGCAGTCGGTGTGACCGCAATCCGAAAACTAGAGCCAACACGTTCACGCCAGCTCGAGCACGACCGACACACGACACACACAACAAACTAATCTTGATCTACTGTGTGTCCCATATCAGAGTTTATCAAACCACAGGCCGTTTGCGTGCTATAAAAAATTAAGAGTTAAGTAAACTGTTACCAACTGTGAGCTCTGAGCACTGGGCGAGTGTTAATATATGTACCACAGGTGTTTTACAGGAAATGTGGCAAGTGTCGTGCCAGAACAGGAGCTGGGCATGCAGGCAATGTAACCGGGCTCAGCAGCCTCTATGGACATGATGGTAGAGGAGAATAAAACGAAGAGGACGCTGACAGAGGAAGTTAAAAAAGCAAAAAGCAAGAAGCCGCCGGACAAGAGTAAATGTGGGACTGACGCCGAGCTGGGCTGACTAGTCAGTGATATTAGCTGCTGCTGGTGACCTGGTTGATGTTTGGCTGTTAGCAAAGTTGTCGACTCTTTGCTGACAATCTAATGAAAAACACTCGAGGATTACGTCATTGTAGTGGTACCATTTCACGGCTCAGTATCTGTGTGTTCACGGGGTTGAATATCTGTGTTTAAAGAGACGCTGCTTCAAACCGTTGATGCCTTTCATCCCAACTGGATTTTAACTACTTCAAGGTGCTGACGCGCCGAGAGGCGACGAACAAACCAAATATTTTCACTTGACCATGTTTTGACTAACAGGCTCTTTGGAAGAGGAAGACCCCCCGACTGGATGCGCCACCACGGGACTCTCTCACACATGCCGTCGTGCCGTAGCGCCGGTTGAGGAATTCCATTGATATTCCCAGGAATTCTCTTTCTTCTCAATGCAATTTTCTCTCCTATCTTCTCTTTTTCATTTGGTCTAATGAATGTTGACCCCCCCGTGACCTCCTAGTGAGAGATACCTGCAGGGAGAGCTGACCACCACCACCACAGACTATACACAAATCCCTGTGTACAGCCCTGTAAGGTGTAAATAATAGGAATGAATCAGACTCTGTTTAAGAGGTTAACGGTCAGTGATAAAGATTCAAAGATGATCTTGACCACACATGTTCAAACTAGTCCACCAGCAGCCTGCAGAGATCACTTGGCTCCTGTAAACCTTTCTCCTTCTGCTTCCACACATCTGTAAAAACACACCTCGCCCTCCTTTCAGCTGTTTCATCTCGCTTCTTTTGCACTGAACCATCAACAAAACACGCAACTATGGGTTTCATGCTGTTCTACAACGCGTGAACAACGCGCGAAGGTGGTGGCTTTAGGCGTCTGAGTCCTGCTCCAGGACACCTAAACAGGGTCCTTTCAGTTACAGGTCGCCCTCCTGGCTGTTTGGAAGAACTGAAAGTAACATTTCGTTCTCTCATAAAAATGATTGTAGGGACTTTATCTAAACAGGCCCTGAGACTGCGAGGTAAACAACACACCATGTGCTCGCGTCAGTATTGTTCTGCATATGGGAACAGAATGAGGAGCATTGGGTCCCATCGAGTGTTTGCTAATCCAGATTTTGACAAGAATGGTCAACACGGCGATATCTCTGCTGCAGCTGCATCCGTTTTCATCCTTCAGGTCACTTTCCCTGATTTAGCTGAACCTGAAAGTCAGTCTGAAGAGCAGTAGGAAAAAGTTGACGCCTTCTTTGCTGCCGGGGAGAGATTAGTAATTAATATCTTACAGATTTTAAATCATTTAGACTTTTAATCAGGCATTAAAGTATGATTTTAAGCTTTAACTTGCTCTAAATAAATTTGCACATCTATAAAAATTGCAGAATGTGCAAAGACACACTGCTGATCTATGTCATTTCTCTCAGTGTTCAGCAGTGTTCCTGCAAATGTCCTCATGAGGATTATTTAAGTTGGAGGGAGAGTTGAATTCCTTCCCCTGGGAGATATGACAACCCAGCTTAGCCAAGCCCAGCTCTGGCTCAGCCCTGCCTAACACAGGTTTAAACATGCCCTACGTCTACCTCTTTTATGCAACGCTACACATATATCACCACTTGGCACACTGCACTGTAGCTACAGGCAAAAAGAAATTAGAGAGGGGAGCGGCGGCTTGGCAGCTGAATACCTAGAAATGTGAAGCCTGGGGATATGTACTGAGAGGAGACAGGTAGAAAGAAGAGAGGATGGAAAAAGTAAAGAGAAGGAGGTGACAAAGAAAATAGTGAAAGGGAGAGGGAGAGGAAAAGATGCAAAGAAGACCAGCTTTACTTTCTAGATACGCTTTAAAGTCACTGATAAGAGTCTGGGTGAAGGTTTCCAGATGCATTCAGGTTCACAGGCAGAAACTATAACCACAAGGAAAATATGTGTGGTCCAAATTGTTGTTCTTCACAAGCACAGAGTCTGTTTCATACAATCATGAACCCTTTGTGGGGTTTCCGTCCAGCAGTAGAACAAATGAATCTGTGTTTAAAGAAGTCCCTCAGCGTTTCTTTCAACTTCCCTTCAGTTTGGGGTTAGATCAAGGCATTTCTGCTGTGGTTTCGTCTCAGTCTGTGTCTCATCTCCAGATGCAAATCCACTGTCATGTCTTGAAGTTCCTTCTGTCAATTTACGACCACCGATGTTTAGACATCGACGTAAACCAAGCGTGCGAGCCTGGAGGTCAATCACTGTTTGGATGAGCCGCAAGCCTAACCTTAATATTTACCCAGGAGCCCTCTGTAGACAAAACAAGAAAGCATTGGATGTCCTGGCTGCATCTGCCTTGAGATAGCGGGACAGAAAGGAGCGCTCAACGCTGTATGCAGAAGATGCATCTGATTCTGAGCTGAGATCGTGATCAAGAGTTTGTTTGTGATGGAAAGTGAACGCTGAAGGTTTTAATCCTCTAAACAGAGATTTAATTCTGACTGGACGTGAAACCTGAAGAAAGTAATGTGACAAAAGGTCTAAAAGTTTACACCTGAACTTTACCCCAGATTGCTGAACATCACATTAGAGTTGGTGCTGCTATGATAGACACCACTATTTTCCACCAGATGTTGGAGGAAGGCTGCAGGGATTCGCTCCACATTTGGGGCTCATGCTCATCTTAAAGGTGTTGAATGGGGATGGGGTTGACATCAGGACTCTACACCAAACCGGGAAAACCGTTACGGGCCTGGCTTTGTGCACAGGGGGCCTCAATGTTGTATTGAAACAGGAAAGACCTTTTCCTAAACTGTTTCTTGGAAGCACCCTAAAACATGCGTTCACCCGAGTAAAAGAAGCACATTCCTTGTTTCCTTATTTGTCTGAATTGTTAAACCTTTGCACCTTTGGATTTCATGATTTCAAATCATCAACAACCCCAGGCCTAAAGCAGCCTCTGCTTCTGTCCACCTGTAGTTCCACATCTTCACCACACGAGGGCGGTAAGAAGATAGCAGGTAACAGGAAGCATGCAGGTAAAAAGATGAAAGGCATCTCGGCCACAATGCAGATTTATGACTTAACGTAATTTAGACATTCATGAAATTAAAAATCCAGCAAAACAACAACTTATTAACCATTTTAAGAAACTAATCCATCAAAATATGATTATTTTTTAATGAAACCAGCATTTCAAACTAACTGTTTCAGTTCAAAACCACAACAAAAACTCAAATAAAATGCCTCATACATGCATATGTGCATTCACTTTGTGTTCCACAGCAGCGGTTCGATTCAGATCGCCGCATGCTGAACATGCTCTCTCTTGCTTCTCCGAGATCTCGGTGTCTGATCTGATCTGGTGAAAGAGGCAGGTCTCAGCAGGTTGCTGCCCTGCCTACTACATTTCTCTTAAATATCTTCACTTAAAGAGGCTCTAATGAGAGCAGACACACCGCCGAGATGTTGCAGGGCAGTTCAAGTATGCGCCTCCCTTAAAAACATGGATGACTTCGAGCTGAAAAAGCTAGACAAAACATAAGCTGGGACAGGCTTGCTTCTCTAGATGTTGGAAACCTTTATAATGGTGGATATACAGTCTTTTAGTAGTCTTACTGTCGATGTTTCATAAACTTATAGATCAGTTCATGGGTTTTCTGGTAGTTTCATCCTGTTCTTTTCAATAATTCAACATTAAAGTGAGCTAGAAAGTCACCTGAAATCTACCCCCCCTCTAACCACTCTGTCTTTGGATGAGTATAATCAAAAACACAGTGTTTATGTCCGTTTAGCTCCCTTGACTCGTCTCTTCTTCTTCCCTCTTCCTGTGCTCTAACAGATGTTTGATATGTCCCGTTGTTCCGACCGGCGGGGGTCTGTTTGTCTAGAGACGAAGAGGAATGCCGTGCATTCGGTGTTTACATGCACGCACCAACACACTTATCACCAAGAAAAATATTTAAGGTATGACTTGTCATTCTTGTATGATTTAAAATTCCATTCAGTATTGGACTACGCTGACAATAAGGAAGTCTGGGAGACGATGTACGGCTGACAAGAGGGGAAAAGACCAAAGGAGAAGTCTTGAGGCTTGTTGTAGAGGTTCATGTTGGAGCAACAGCTTAATAAAGAGACTTTATGTTGATTCACCTGTTAAGCTGTCACCAACTTGGAAAGGAAATAGTTGCATCTAGATCAATAAACAGAAATCAAACAGGTCACAGAGTTATTAAAAAAGGTCTAAATGCACAACAATAATTAACAATCAGCTGTTGGATCAGGTGACTCTCTTTTGAGTAACTCAGCTATGTGAAAAATGCTCCGACAGAAACATGCACCTTGCTCCATGCTGCTGAACATTATCCCCTGACTGCATGCTAAAGGCTTAGCCGCATACCAGCTGGCATGCTGACCTGGGATTAACAAAGCCCGAGCTCCACCTGAGGAACACACACACAGGAACACAGCGGCGTACCGCTGTGTAAAGTACAAACAGTATTCGTGACTACTGTATGTACAGTACAAGTTATCAGGCTTTGTGATTCAGAAGCTTGAAGGGGGCAGTCGCAGAGAATTATCACCTGACTCTGCAGCTCTACCGACTTGATGTTTTTGCTGTTATGGACTGATCTCCTTTCCAGCTGCTGCAGACAACCAGGCAGAATTAGCAACTAGTTGGTAACTGGACTCTTTTTACACTACGTATCACATTCACCCATTCATACAGCGTAGGCTACCAAGCCAACTGCTCATCAGTTTGGGCGCTGATCACATTCACACACCGACAGCACAGCCTTCAGACTTCGCAACCAATTTGGGGTTCAGTATCTTGCCCAAGGACACCTCGAAATGCAAACCGGTGGAGCCGGGATCTAACCACCACCACCTCCTACCACATAATAAAGTGTTTTGTAGATAAAGAGACAGATATTTTCCTCAGGAGTTGGTGGAGACCAAAAACAGAGCTAAAAGAAGAGTGACTTATATTTATCAAACTGCTTTGTAGCTACTAGAATTGGTGGGAAAAGTTTGCCATGAAATCTTCCAAGATAGCAGACCAACACTGATTCAATGTTTCTCTTCTCAACATTGGAAAAGCAAAACATTGATTCAATGTCGCCAGTTGCTATGCTTGGTTAGGATACTGGCTTGTTCTGCTGCCCCCAAGTGGCAGAAAAATCTCTTAAATTTAGGCACTTAAACTACTTGGTTACATCAAGGGAACAGCTGCACTCATGGGTATAATAAATCATCACTGAATGGTGGGAAACAAAGTGCGTCCATCCCACCATCCTTCCTAGAATGCTGCAGTTGCTACAACAACATCACAGTACCTCCACCTCTCCTCCTGTGAGATAAATGAGCCCTTGACTTTAAAAATGACTGCGCCCAGACCAGTATATAAAAGGTAATATGGTAATTTGACACTGAAATATGTAAGGAAACAGTAGAGAGAGTACAGAAACACACATAAACACACACAGTCCCAAGTCATACCATTGGCCCACCACTTTTCCCCATGTGGTTTTTAGGGAAGCCCTGTTTCCTCCACAGTAGTGTGATGAAAGAAACAGGTGCCCAAAATGGAAGAGAGAGCACTAAAAGCTGTGAGGGAACAAGAGAGAGAGAGAGAAAAACAGAAGAAGAAGAAGAAGAGAGAACCAGACGCCCTCCCACGCTACCAAAGGTCCACTCAGCCAAAGCGAGACTCGTTTATGTGCTGCAGAAAGCGACGCAGTCAAAACAGCTTGGTGCCCCTCTGAAGCAGCTCCAGTGACTGAGAATATGTGTGTGTTGTTATCCATCCTCGCCATCGGTCTCTGGGATTGCAGTGACTCATGCGAGATGAAACGATAGAGGGTTAGTCGAAAGATGAGAGCCGAGAAAGAAGGTACAAGAAGAAGGATGGATGGAGTATTACTTCATGATCAATAGCTGAGTGAGGCTGCCAATCGACATGTCAACAGTCGTGTTCTTTATGGGTACAATTCATTAACATGTTTGATTGTAGACTAATACAAATTCTAAGTTGGTTACGATACAATGTAGTTTCTGTCAGTTACACCAGAAACCTCCCAGATTTCGTTGGTTAGTTGGATTATTGTTTTGTAATCTTGCATAACAGCATCAGAATTCTAATAAATGGATTTCGTAGCTTTATTTCTCTTGGCGAAACTTAAACTATTCCTGTAGATAACCCATCAAAACTCTTGAACTGGTGTTCCCGGTTGTATTTAGTCTAGAAAACCTTTGTCATGTCTATGTTTCCAGTCAAACTAGCAAAACATCATCAGCCTTGGTCAAGATTTCTGAATCGTACATCGTGGATTCTTTGGGTGAGTGTGGTGTTGGGCCCATTGGTGGCTGGTTAGAAAAACAATCACATTTCTAGTATGCTATAAAGCTATATGCACCTCATGGCAACCGATCTCTGCTTCTTTGTCAACTAAAGATGAAGTTGAGGGATTAAAACGAAACAACAAATCTGTGATTTGAATTTTTCCTTCTTTGGTTTCCTGTTTTTTAACTGCAGAAGACTCATTCTAACTCATTTCTGTGAGTTTGAAGTGTTTTCAATGTTGCTTTCTTGCCTTGTGCAATATTTTACAACAACAACATAAAAAATATCAACCCTGGAGATGAATTAGCTGATACTCAAAGATTCTGGCACAGTTTTTGGAAGACGCTGAAGTGTAACGTTGCCTTGCGGCAGCTTAGATCTGTTTCTTATTTTACTGCCAGATTTTGCAACAAAATTCTGCATTTGTTCATGTTGTGCTTCTCATTCTGCTTCTAATGTTAAAAGAAGAAGAAGAGCTTAGACGCCAATAGAAAGATACAAGACTCGAGAAGTAACAGGAGACAGGGAGCGGATACGCAGCAGATAGTAATATAAAGGCGTTGAATGATTTAAATCTTGTGTCTGTTTCATGGTAATTTGTTAGTAAGTTTGCTTCAGCCTGATGCACAGTGAGCATATTCAGCCTGTAGTTTAAACAGGACAGAGGGGAAGAAGTAGACATCAGTAGATCAAGGTCACCTGCTGATTTCAGACAGATTAAAACGCCCTCTTCAAAAAAAAAAAAGAATGCAAACAATACACTCCTGTTTGGAGGAGAAACATGCATTTCATTCTTAGTTTCCGAAAGCGAGATTTCTTTCACAGGTTCCTCTGTTGTCCCTTTGCAGCCGTTATTCTAGGCTGACCATATTCCCAAGGAAAGAGGGGAAGTGTGATGATGATGTTCTCTCTGGAAAAAAGAGGTCAGGAAAACACAAGAAGAAAGGGAGGGAGTGAAGGAGGACGGCAGGTCTTGTGACTGCTCTGTGTAGGTGGATTTGTCAGGTAGCCGACTCAATCACGTCCAAACAGAGACTACTAAAAAACAACTTGTAGCTGCCGCCTGCGTAATGATCCATTTGTTCATCTTCCACTTTGGATTATCGTACAAATAAGTACATGAATCAGCAAATGTCTGATTTTCTCATCAGTGCGTGAACACAGTATAATAACTGGCTAAAATGCACAAAAACTCAAGATGAGAAATTCCAAAAAGCTGACCCCAGAACCAAAACAGATTAAATATCTTGTGTTTCTGTTGAGTCTAAAGACAGAAAAAGAGTTTCCGAGTGTGACGAGATCAAAAGCAAACGTACAAAAAGCACAAACTGAGCTAACAGCAGCTACAGCTGGCAGCAGTTTACTTCACTGTCCATCAGGAAACTCTGTAAATCACAGAGCCCTGAGGCAGAACAGGCAGTAAGTAAGCACAATGGAGTTTGAAGGATTATATAAGTCTCTTTGACCTTAATCTTAAAAATGTGCTAATCTCAATAGTCTCAATGTGTTCAAAGAAAAAGTTCCCTCAAACCTTTAAGCGTGTTACTGTTTGACCCTCCAGATCAGAGATTCCTGACTTCAACAGAAACTTCTAAGTCTCTCATAATGAAGCAGAGCCGTGTGTCTAAACTCAGGATGATTTATCGACAGGTGGGGGGGAAGACATGGAGAAGAAGGTTGACCTTTAAAGTCTCCAACCAAACAGTGAGGGACGGAGTAAATAAAGGAGTCTCTGACAAACACGCCCTGTTTACCCTCCTCTTAATGCTGAATAGGGGGGGAAAGGGGGGAGAGAGGGAGGCACGGGGGGTGATAATGAGGTTCGAGTGTAAGTGACAGAAGAGGAGATCTTGTGCAAAGAGATTAAATGAGATTATAAACCAAGAAAGGAAAACCGGCGGAGGATTACGACGTTTGGAAGGAGGAAACCAATCGATTCATCTGATCAGCGAATGGCAACTGCTCAACACAACTACTACTACTACTACTGTAATACTACATCTGGTACTGCTGGTCCTCAGTAGTAGTTTCTGCCCCTACAGCTCCAAAACTGTACCAAAACATCTGCTATTACTACTTTAGCAACTACAACTGGCATTGAAAGATTTGTTGGTACTGCGGGTACTAAAACTACTGCTATAATCATTAATGCAACAACTGCCATTGAAAGAACTACTACTACTACGTCTACTGTAATACTACATCTGGTACTGCTGGTTCTTCTACTACTACTACTGCTGCTCCTACAGCTACTATATGACTGTACCATTTAAAGTTACTCCTATTACTACTATTGCAACTGGCATTGAAAGTACAACTACTACTATTGTTGGTACGGCTGGTACTACTACTTGCAGCTAGTACTACTACTGCAATTAGTTTTCTATTGAGAGTACAGCTATGATTAACACTACTCCTAATATAGTTACTGATACAAGTACTGCTACTGCGACTGAGCTTCTAATAGTACTGATGGTACATCTACTGCTACTGAAACTTCTGTAGTCCTTCTCGTCCTACCCTTACTACTGCAACATCTTCTTATTTGACCTCTACTACAAAAACTACTGCAGCTGCCACTGAAACTACTACAACTACTAATATTAGTACTGTTGCTACTGCAAACTACTACAGCTACTACACCTCCTGACTACTGCAACACCTTCTACTACAAATACTACTGCTGTCACTGAAACCACTACTACAATGTCTACAGGTACATCTTTAACTACTAATCCTACACTTACTACTACTACTACTACGACTATGACACTACTACAACTTCTACAACTAATACTACTTGTTCTAGTGCTGCCACCACCATGAACTTCTGATTCTGCTGCAGTATTTCTACACCTTTTACTACTTCAGCTTGTAGTACTGGGTTCCTCCAGCTGTACAAGAAAAGCAGGAGAATGAAGAGGAGGAGGTGGAGGAGGAGGTGGAGGTGGAGGAGGAGGTGGAGGAGGACTGGATGGGAGGTAATTAGCTGTCTAAACATTTGGTGTTAGCTCTGTTAATCCTTAATGGCATCTTCAGCTCATTGACACCACAGAGTGAGCTCTGCCAAGGAAACACACACACATGTACACACCGAGTACAAATACCTCCCTGTACTGCATAAAGGAGGTGCAGATGTTGGAGCAGAGCTGTCTGCTGTCCACCAACAGGTGAGATGAAGAAGATGGAGACAGAGAGGGAGGGATAGAAAAGAAATCTAATGATCCCTGAACTTTGTCTGCATCCTGTGATAGAAGCTGCATAAACCAAGCAGTGCTACAACTATCAATTATTTCCATTATCTGTTTGTCTAATTATGATTTTCTAAACTAATTAATGAACTGGTTAGTCTGTAGAAAGTCAGAAAATACTGAGAAATGCCTGTATAAGTTCCTAAAAGCCAAAGCCACATCTTTAAACAGCTTGTTTTGGTTGGATGGTTCAGTTTCTCTCACATAAAGTTACAAATCCGCCTTAACGAGGACATAATTGGTGTTTTAGTTCAATGAGTCCATCATCTTAATAGTTTGATACTAGTTTGAGGTTCAGTCAAGGTCCAGTGTGTCGGATTCAGAAGGCTCTACTCACAGAATATAATATTCATAACTATGTTTCATGTTTTTGTTGCCTTAATATGAGACTTTTCTATTGTAACTCTTCCACTAAACACTGACTTTTGATATTAGCATTTCGTGGCCGGCGTAGATGAGGCGGGGTACGCCACTAAAGCCGACACACTGGACCTTTAAGTTAGAAATGCAACCACTTTTAATGAGAAACTGAACAGAAAGATCTCCGGATTATGGCAGGAATTGTTTGATTCGCAGCTCAGCGGGAGAAGGTGAGAAGGACAGATGGACGAGGGGGAAAGAAAACGAAAAACTGGAGGTGAAGACGAGAAAACAAACTCCTCCTCTCGCTCGTCACAGATTTGTCTCCATGATCTGAGGATGTTATGGCTAACGAAACTCCACCTGGGATGTGGGTGATGTGAAAGGTTGGGGAACCCATGAATGTGTGTGTGTGTGTGTGTGTGTGTGTGCACATGTGAGTGTGTGTCAACGCGCACAGGAAAGCATGCATCAAATTAAGTGTGTGTTTGTGGTTGCACGGCATGACGGGTTCAAAGGGAAAAACCTCCAGGTATACATTACAGCTGAACTCCCTCACCTGGCTGAATGGAGATTCATATCAGGATTAATACCACACACACACACACACACACACACTGTGACAGGTTAATGATTACAAACTGAATAAAAAGAGACGCCTGACTGCTTCATTCAGACTTTACCCGCCCTGTGAAGACCACGTACCTCCAGACTTTACATCGACCATGAGACAAAAACATGTTTTTCAAGTTTTCACACATAAAAATCAAAAAGTTTCAAAGTTCATTTTATTATTCAAAGCTTCGTCATGTCAGTGGAGATATGTGGTTTTCAGTGAGCCGTGATGGTGAAGGAGAGGTGGAGTCCACGCAGTCTCCACTAGGGGGCCTCGGAGAGTCCACACACACACACGCACACACACACACACACACACACACACAAAACCTGGGAATACTGGGAATAACAGGAAGCCAGGTGTGTGTGTGAGAGAAAGTGGGAGAACCACACCTGCAACATCTCCGCTCACCGTCACACACTCTGTTCACAGATGAAGGCTAAGAGCTCGTCTACAAACAGAAACACACCTGACAAAGGTGGAGAGCGAGATTCCATCCACCTCTCCATCCTCCACCTCTAACGTCGCCATGGCAACAGCAGCAGCAGCCACTCTCTGACCTGTTTCAGCCTCTTGCACTTGATGCTCTAAGGTGACGGGAGTAAGGTCATGGAGATCATCGGGATTCTCGTGGAAGTTCCTGGAAGTAAATATTGGACTAAGGGAGTATCTTCACTCTCTGAGGCGGATTTACCTCGAGTGAAACCTTAAAAAAAAAAGCTGCTGCCGTGCAGAAGAAAGATCTCAAAGTTTGCAGGAAGCTAACCTGACCCCCTGAACTCGTTAAAAATGATTTTATGACACATTCAAGTCTGTCTGCGTGTGAATGTCTTCATGTTGGAGGGATCTTGAAGCCTCCTGCAAAAGTCCTCACCCTGATGAACAGGCCTGATTGGACACGCCTGGTTTGTGGGCGTGGCCCACAGTAACTATCCCCTCATGAATTATTAATACGCGTGTGAATATTCATCACGTGGAATATTACATGAGGAGTGTCTCTGCTCTGTGTGCTGATCGATGGGTCGATGATACAGCTGCAGGATGAGCAGCTGATTAGAAGTAATTAGAACAAATGCAGGGTGGAGTATGCGCAAACACACACAGACACACACAAACACACACAAACACACACAAACACACACCTCCTGGAGGAGACAGCTCAAGTGCAAAGACAGATTTGAGCTGCAAAGACGCAAAAGATGAATTTTTTTAAAGTAACCAGGTTCTGTCAGCACAGGACACACCTGCAGGAGAGAGACACCTTCATAAAAAATCACCAAATTACGCACAACACGTGAAGTCTGTGCCGGAGCAGGAAAGTTTCACTTCATGTTTTTAATCAGGAGACTTTGGAGACTTTTACGCGCAGCTTCCCTCTCGTGTTTGCTCCGAATCTTTCACATGATAACAAGAATTTAAATCAGACAGAGATGCGCGCAGGCTGGAGAAGGGGCAGAAGAGCGCCGTGGCTCGGCGTGTTGTTACAGGTTGCAGCAGGGGAAGAGGGGAGGAAGAAACGTGATGCGCAAAGGGAGCAGGACAGAAAAGTCCGTCCGCGATCTTTCCTGAAACTACAAAGCGGAGCTCCGTGAAGGGGCTAAAAGGAAAAAAGTACCATAAAAGTTCCTCACGTGTTTAAAAGTGTGCAACAAAAGTGAAACAGAGCGTGGATTCTGATTATCAGAGCCGCAGCACTTGTTACTTGATCTTTCTAAACCTTTAGTTGTGCTTGTTGGGGAGAGCCGGTGGCGTCCCGGCGCTGGATGAAGTGAGAGCGGGGGTCTCTCGGCTCCTTCACATGGAGGGGGGGAGGCAGGATCCGGTAAAGGGTTCTTAAATTTGTGCCACAGGAGGAAAGCAAGCAGCAGAAAAACGCACTTACCGCAGAGTCGGACTGCTGCACCGCGACGCACAGGGCGAGGAAGAGCAGAGGCACGGCGAGCTGTCGCAGGCTCTTCAAGTCTTTATTCATCTTGTGGGGGGAATAAAACAAGGATCCGCCTGCTGTAACACTCTCAAAACTCTCTCTACTCCCGTGTCATAGCCCCTCTGTTCCCCCCAGCACACTTCCCCCTCTGCGGAATAGAAAATAATAAGAAGGAGCTCTTCTTCTTCTCGGCGTGTTCGCTGCAGCTTGCAGAGGCTCCTAGTGGTCCTGGCTGTGGCACCGTGCGCCTCTGCAGTCCCCCTCTCTAACTTTTTCTCTCCTCGACTTGCAAACCTGCCCAGGCCGGATCTACTTGCGCACTGATATCAATTCCTCTGTGCACCTACAGGCAGACGCACAATCCATTAAAAATAAACTTTCCGCAGGGGTTGCACCTCAGAGTTTGATGTTGAAGTGACCGTCAGTGCGCGCCGCCTCTGCTCAGAGAGCCACTGGTCTCCGCTGGTTTGAATTCTTCTCCAATCATAAAGAATTTGATGATGTTAGGACCCTCGCGGATGGATATGGTGCCTACCCAATCCTCCCCATCGCCTCAGGCTGCACAAAAAAAAAAAAAAAAAAAAAAGACAAGCTCTGGCATTAAATCTTTATTTGACATTTTCTATACGCTCCAACATGTTGCATTCCTGACAGATTATTAAAGGTCAAATACTGACTTTTGACTCCTGACAGACGGATGCTGCTGGCACAATTTGAAACGTAGGACATCAGCTTCTCCTCCTGCTGCTAATGCAACAGTAAAACATCTGTTGCATTATTTTAAAAGCCTTGTAAATTAAGTGGAAAAGTCACAGCTCAAACTTTACGAGTGAGATCATCAGAAACACACAGTGTGCTGTTTCCTTATGATAAACTAAAAAAGTACTAAATCATCTAAAATGCAGATCATGTTCTTTATGGAGGAGTTAATGAACTGTTTTACAACTTTCTCTCAACTTGTATTTTATTGTTTTTAGCTCTTTTTCCACAGGGCTTACATTTTACAGTATTTAGAGACAAGAACTTTAAAAAGTATCTTAGAAACGAACTTTGCAGGGTTCAGGGAACGCATACCTACCAGACTACAGCAAGTGCTGCTGACTTGTGCTTCGGTTTCTTTTAAGCTCTGTGCTGGCAAGAGTTGGAAAAAGTTCAGTATTCAAATCATACGGATCCTCAACAAATACAGCTACCTTCCAAGAAAAAGGTCACCATACTTAAAGTTAAAGTTTCTGTTTCGGACTACAAGTGAAGTAAATCTTTATTATTCTAATGTGATGTCAAAATAATCAAATAAACCAAAACTTATCCTGACACTACAGCCGTTTGCCAGTTTTTCCAACAGTCCTGCAATAAATCCAAACTTCACGACGGTTACGATGTTCAGTTTTCGCTTTGGAACTGTGAAGAAGTGTGATTTGACTGAAGTTTTGTTGTTGGTTGTTGTAGTTTGTGGTCTTGTTAAACAGTTCTACAAAAGTTTCTATCAGTAAGAAACCACATCGTCACATTTCATAACAAGACCTTCACGCCTCAAAGAATCAAATTAACGAAACTTTTTGATATTTTGTTGCAGTTTTATTAAACAGTATGTAAGTTGCAAAGATGCTCATGAACTCAAAATATGATGACCACTGTTATGTTTTAAAGTTCTCAGCTTTTAACTATTTGTTAAAAAGTTTTAGGTTATAGTCAAACGATGTAGTTTGTGGTGCACATGCAGAAGTAAAACCAATTCAACACTCCTCCGGTGACAGAAATTCTCATACTAAAGGGTTTAGGTTTAACGTAGTAAAGGTTTAAAGGTTTAGGTTTAGGGTTATGGATAGGGTACGTATGGTAGGTAATGTACTAATTCATGCAGCATTGAAAATAGATAACACGCCCTTAAATTCCTATGTTACAGTGCAAAACTACATGGGTCCCAGGATGGATCCCTGTGGTACACCGCAGCTAAAAACGAGCTGCAGACGAGAGTTTTTAAACAGAAATATGAGAATACTTTGAACAAAATCTATCTAGAAGATGAACGAACATGTTGTGATGAACTGTCGAAGGCTCTAAAACTAAAATAAAAGCGAACTGTTTGCAACTTGAGTAACGCTCCACGTTTAGAACAGAGAGATCACGACTGAGAGTTTTTGATCTGATCTCATGGCGTGTTTGAAATAGACACGACAACACAGATAGTCTGATAATCCTGTCATATAATTACATTATTCTATTTATAAAAGAGGTTTCATAGATTTATTGCAAACGTATGATCCCCGACAGAAATATCATGCAACCACAGGAGTTTAATAAAGTTAGAGCTAGACTTTATGTCCTCATAGAGATACTTTGGGTCTTAATGTTGCACTTTAAACTTCATTAGTTGACGAGAAACTAACTTTTGGGGGATTTTATGTTGAAATTATACAAATAATGGTTTCTATAAAGTCATAATTGTGCATTATAGACATGAAAGTCTTTATAATATTTGATGTTTTATTAACTTTTTGCTTTTGGGAACACATCGTGGCAGTGGCAGACTCTCTCTGGACAGAAGTGTCTCCTTTGCTGCCTCAAACTGTTTGAGGAGGGTTCCGCTCAGAGTGCCTGGTTTTAAAAATCCGCTGCAGCCAAAGGTATGGAGGCATGAATGACATGTGTTGGCCCCTCCTCCCCTGCTGCTGTGGTGCGCTGTTGAGTTGAAGCGCAACAACCCGGAGAGCGCAGCAGCGACTTCAAGCGCTGCAACTTTGGTGAGTTAGATAAGCTCCTATTTTAAAAAGAAATCACGCACACACACACACACACACACAGAGGGTTTCCGTGCCGGCTGTGTGTTGTTGTTTTTTACTGCGTGTGTGTGTGTGGAAGCGCTTGTAGTTTTGGTGGTGGGACTACTTTATATCGTTCTCTCTGTGTGTCTGTCTCCGGGTAGATGACAGGGTTTTTTGGAGCCGTCGATGAGCGCGTTTGAAGTGCCTTGCTGGTGAAGACAAGGGAGTCGAGTTTCGACCTGCGGTTCCCCCTCTACCAGTCGGATCAAAATGAAATTCCTGTAAGCACCTTCTTCTTTTTTTTGTCCTCTTTATTCATCCAGAGTTAGTTTTCGGCTTCGCAGCCAGCCTCAGCGCTGCTCTGCTCGGTGTTGTTGGATACATTCGGGCGCAGTTTACCTGCCAGACACACACACTAACCGAAATGTTTGTTCCTCCTGCAGGATTTATGTGATAGCAGTCGCCTTGGCGGTGAGCTCTGCGCACGGAGTAAGTCCCATTTGTTTACTATTACACTCCTTCAAGTGAGAAGTCAGTGCTCGGGTTTATTTAGAGACAGATAAATAAAAAAAGAGGGAGCTGAGTATGTGATGTTTAATGTGTGTGTGTGTGTGTGTGTGTGGGTAATTCCTGGACAAGATGCGCGTAAAATGGCTCATCTGATTTTGCGTAAAGCCACGTTCAGCTTCCTCTGGCTGCATGAATTCTCTGTTTGTAAAGTGACTTTCAGACGCACGCTGTACGCAGAGTGCACAGCTCTCCTCTCAGTCCTCAGTGCGTCACGCTGTGGGTGTCTTCAGCCGCATGAGGAGACACAGTTCTCAATATTATTTTGCTTAAAGGACACTCATCACTGCTTTGTTCTCATTTTATATCAAAATCAAACCATGTGCGCCAAACCGCTTTTCCAACCTGTGCGCATACTTTTTAAAGATCTGAGCAGCCCCAGGCAGCGAAAAAAGCATTTCATTTTTTGAGTGGGCCCGCTCAGAGTCATTTGCAAACACCCCGCCCCGCTAATGAATATGTATGATGAGGAGATTATTAGGGCAATGTGCTTTTTTCCCCACCAAAGCCACACCCTTAAGAGTTCCTACTGAGCTGCAGCCAGAGAGTGCAAGCCAACATCTGCTCTCTTTGCACCAATCAAAAGCCACAGATTCCAAACATGAATATTTTATGTTTTTGATGACATATTTTGTAGTTTCTCATTTCTGATCTACTAACATCCACTTTTGTTGCTTTCTGTCACACCTGGTGGAGTTTTTTTTCCTCTAAAATCTGACTTTTAATACTGCATAAGAACCGTAGACTGGATGCAACCATGAACGTAGTCTCCATGAGGTCACCATAAGCAGTGTGGTGGCTCTGGTAGCCATCAGCTTTCCAGTCGTGCCTCCACTATGTATAAATGTGCAAAGATGTGGATCTAGTGCGGGATGAGTGACGCCTGGTTGCTCTATCTGTCAATCAAAGCGTCCACGCTCTTAATCCTGCATAACTTTAAGCCTTAATATAATGTGAACAGGTGAGTTGTATATAAATTCACCCTCAGTACAGTTGTCATGAACGGGGAAATTAGCTACAGAGACCAAAACTGTTTTTTGTACCAGGCTGTAAACATGTTTATTTCTGCTGTGAAACATGGGGACTTATGGAGACTGACTCACTTCTGGAGCCAGCCTCAAGTGGACGTTAATGGAACTGCAGTTTTTTGGCTTGACTTCACAGACACGGAGGTTGCTGCTTGACCAGAACCCACAAGCCACGTTGTAGTTATTCAGCATTTAACGTCACCTATGAAGACATACTGTCTATTAAAACTTTGTTTTACTATGTTGCCATTCATTATCTGTTGATATGCCAGGTTCTACTTATGGGTGTCCACAGGAAGAGTCAGCTGTAGTTGCTTGCAACCCGTTGCATTGCCACAAAGAAACATGGCTGTTGTTCCATGAGGCCCTGATGATTCCAGATATTAACATCAACTAAATAGATAACAGCAGAAGTTCAAATAAATCTGTAACGAGACACAGAGTGGACATCGATGATGGGTCAACGCAGCACTACGCCCATCACCTCCCATAGTAGAATAAGAAAGCAGTGGTGCTGTTTGATGGTGTCATTCAGATGGCGGCTGATTGGCGCCAACATGGCTTTTTTCTTGTTGAGGATGAGTCTTCATAACATCTATGGAAGATTTAGCTGAAGTAAGCCTGAAACCTTCTACAGTTTATGGCGTTTTCTTCAAGTTGAAGTAAAACTTGAAAATCAATTCATCAGATTTCATCACGTAGTGACGAAATACCATTTTATGTACTCTTTTAGTAAGAGTAACAACTACAGTACTCGAGTAAATGTACTTGAATTGAATGCAATTTCAGTTGGCTCAAAACCAGCCATAACCTTTTGGTGTTTGTGCCCGACTTCATCGAATCAATGAACTATAGACAGAATCAAACCGTCAACCCCAGCAGTGCCGGGAACTCTAAAGAGATTCAGCAGCCAAAAAGCTTCCTGCGTCTCAATGGGACTCGGCTGATGGAGCTGCATTAACTTTGAATTGACTCCTCCACCCACTTCCCACCTCCCTGTTGTTTTGTGTTGTATGTGTGGGTGGCTGAGTGGCTGAGTGGATGGTTATGGGGTTGAGTGACTAACGGATGAGTTCATTGGGTGGTCTGAGCTGCCACTACTTTGATAGCTGGGTTTTTTTTGGGGGGTGTGTGTCGTTTTTTGGCTAAATCAAAAAATGATGCTCGTAGACTTTCAGTGCCACTGCACATAGAAAAGTATTATCAGTGTCATCAGACAAAACTAAATATGTAAACACACGTTTATCTTGATGATGCTTAGACTAACTGAGCTGACTCTTCTCCAGCTAAACGTGGACTACTTTTAGCCTCCATGTCTGCAAGTCTTGTTCATTGGGACGCGATACCCTTTTTTAAAAAAATGATGTTTCAGTGAACATATAGAGACAGAGAAAAGCTTTAGGAGCTGCTCCAAAGGGCCTGTCAGGGCTAACAAAGCTGTTGGCACAGGGAAAACATCACACACGGGTGAGGAGAGGGAAGGAGGTATGTACAGGAAGAAGGCGAGGAGGGAGTCAAGGGTTTGTGCTACCTGGACAGTTTGGAAATAATCCAGAAATGTACTCTTTGCATCGGGTTTGACCCGGTTGGCATGTTGTACGCATTTGAACCGATCTGATCTTCGATGTTTGCGATATTTAGGATACTCGACGGGGTTTCGGTGCGTGAATGACTCACAGACTTTCATGACAAATGGTGCAAGGACAACATTTACTCTTCCTCTCCTGTCCACGCTCCTCTCCCCTCCCTCCCTCTGTTGAATTCCTGCAGAGCTTGGCAGGACTTGTCTCCCACTCCCTGCAGGTGCTATAGGCTGGAATATTTCAGAAATGCTAAGTGAGACGACTGATCACTGCTTGATTTGTGGTTGCAAGACCCTCCCCACCAACGCAACTCAAGTCCCCACAACCACCTACCTACCTCCTCCTTCCTTTCCCTTCTGCCTTCTTCCTCCATCCCTCACTCCATGATTACCCCCCTCCCCGCTTTGTCCTATCACTTTTTACCCCTCCCTGCTTCCACAAGTCAGGAAATCCATTACCAGTTGATTTGTGGTTGTGATTTACGAGTGGTGGACCCAACCTCTTCATTCCTCCAGCCCAAATCTTTCTCTCCTTTCTTTCTTCCTCTTGGTCTTTCTCAAGATTTTATGAAACTACGAGCCTAAATATGTTGAGTCAAACCTCAGAACCAGAACCAGCTCCCTGGGTGGAAAAGAGACACCCTTGATCCACACTTCTCTTCCATATATGTCCTGTTTGTAGCCACGATTGCAGACTTTTTGAACCATTTCTTTACCTCCACGTCACATTTACGTTCATAACTAAGCACGGATGTAAGCGTGTGCTATTTGCTACCACCAGTGGTACTTGTACCACAGTTTGAGTACCAGTGGTATACAGCATCTGCTGGTAAAACCCAGAGTCAAAGGCAAAAACAGTCGTGTAAAGCGAAGAGTTTTAGTCTTCTTTCAGACTTTACACATACTAGGAAGATTATGCAGGCAGTGTTAGTGTTCACGCAATCATAAGTTTATGCATTTCCACTTACAATTGATTGTCTCATGCAACTTTATAAAACTATCTTCTTGACATATTAGCCTAAGGGTTTGTAATTCTACATTTTTACTGTGTGACAAGCACCGAAACTGCATAATTATAGTACAGAGAGAGCTGTCAGGCGTAATTAAGCATAACTTATGACATTACTTTGAATATATCAGGCATTACTGTACATGTACATGTATGTGGTGGTTTAAATACCAATGTGTTCCTGTCAGGTCAAGTTAATGAAAACGTTGACGTTGACATGAGTCTGGCGGATTCTTTCCAATCACAGCCTCCGTTTCCAGCTTTAAATCTAAATTTCTTTGCATGTTTTTGAAGCTGGAATCACCCCCTCCTGCTCCGACCTACTTTTCTCTCTGTAGGTACTTCAAAGGAAGGTTTAAGTACTTTGTCAGTAAGTGCATTAGGAAACATATAAACCACATACAGCAGCTTTAATGTACCATTGAAAAGCCCCTGCTGTTTCACTCCCACGCCCATGGTTAAGACTTTGCTACCTGTGTGGTGATTACATGCATTTAAGTTTTCCCGTAAAAAATCGTATGGCTCCATTTTTGTGTACGTTGCGAGTGCAGGTGTTGTTGTTTTTTAAGTGGGAAATACCCTCAACTAATGTCACAGCAATGTACACAAATAAAGCTAATCTGGAGCCGAAGGAGATTAATGTGTGAAACCAGATATCACGAGATGTTCAGGCTAAGAACAGAGACAGCATCAGAAGTACTTTTTGCATGTTGCCTGGAAGCTTTTAGGGCCCGTTTAAGAAGTACATTTGTAGATTTGTGCTTAAACATTGCAAGTTGTTCGTCTGCAGAAGGATCTGCAAAGTTCGAAGACGTCTTTCTTACCCTTAAATATACTCTATATATTGAAAGAATGGACAGCATATGCATGATGTCACTGATTATATATTGAAAGAATGGACAGCATATGCATGATGTCACTGATAACTGATGTCTTGAAATGTCTTTTTTTGTTCAACCAAAAGTCCAAAACTAAAAGATTTGACTTGACAATTATATAAAATAGAGCAAAAGCACCAATCCTCACATCTGAGAAGCTGGAAACAATGTTTGTCAGACATTCCTGCTTTATGAACAACCTAAAGAACCAATGAAATTAAAGTTTGTGAGTTTATTATCTCTCCTTTACCTTTAATTTCTCCTCAGGTGACCAAATCTCCACTTTATACTCGAGTTTAGAACAAATGTTTGCCTAGCATTGTTAGCATTCCAGCCTAAAACCACGAGTCACCCGTCACAAGTTAACGAGAACGACCTTTGCGATATTTATTTAGGATATATAAAGAACCTTGTACTTCTGAGGAATGTCACTCAATCTCTGTTTTGCTGAAGTCATAAGATTTGTTAAAACATCCAAAAATAACACATTGAAAGAGGTTGCGTTGGCGTAACTGTTGACAGACGCTGCCTTCGGCCCTCCCTTTCCCATCTCTTCAATCTATGTGTTGGCCCTTCACTTGGTAACAGTGTTTGTGTTGGCCAAACCCTCCATATCATACTTCTGCTCCATCCATCTTTTCACACATCTCTTCAAATGAACTCTGTTATCTCTGATGCAGATAGCTTGTTCTGAAAGATCGATAAGGCTGATTGAAATGTTTGCCCGTGGTTTTGATTGTCTTGGCAGCTGTTGAGCGCTGGTACGAGCATCAAATTCATCAGTTTGTGTTGTGATCGAAAAGCCGGTTTAAAGGTTGTGCCAACAAATGGCAGGACGGGACAAGAGAACAGTAACACCCCCCTCCATCCCCATCTGCCGAGGTCTTGGCATGGACACTTTTCACATATCAGACACCCCTCCAACACCGCCACCACCTCCTTCTCTTTTGGCGAAGCGCACGCTGTCAGTTTGTCCCCCAATTGGTCGCGGTGAACTCCGGAGGTCGGAGGTCGCCCGAACACAAAGGCAGCAGGGGTTTCGCGGCCGCGGTGACGGCTTAACATTCCAATCGCCCGCTCTCCGAGATTTGTTTATCGCACTTTGTCTTTTGCTTTCCTGCCTCTTGTGAAAGGCAGACGAGCGAAAAAAAACACCACCGATACAGAGGTGGAAGAGGGAGGGGAAGAATGGGGGTTATTCTATCTATCTGCAGCCCCCGGGGGTGTGTTTGTGAAGGTCTTTAGTCTTGTCAGAGAGGAGCTGAGGTGGGGCAGTGTTTGGCTGACTGGATGCTCGGTGGGAGCGCTGTCTTAGCTTGTTCGACGTGCCCGGTCCCTTCTCCTTAATGCCATCGCTCCCCTCAGGGCTGTTTGCACTTCAGAAGGATTAGACCTCCAATATACTTTTCCCCATTT
The DNA here is from genome assembly GCF_000972845.2 of Larimichthys crocea. Classification (NCBI taxonomy): domain Eukaryota; kingdom Metazoa; phylum Chordata; class Actinopteri; family Sciaenidae; genus Larimichthys; species Larimichthys crocea. The sequence goes on along the minus strand of NC_040024.1, from coordinate 7,741,456 downwards.
GTTGGGTTTTGTCCTGCGTCTGTCTTTCATTCTTCCTTTTCTTGGCACATTTTGTTGATCTTGTGTCTTTTAGACTCCCCACATGTCTTAACTTTTCATGTAACACCCCAAATATTTACCCATTTTTCCCCAAAACTCTAACTACAACAACTTGAAGCTTCAAATATTTTAAACAGCATTGAGAATTATCACCTGATTCTGTCCTTCCACTCAGCTCTGCTTTGCGTTTTAGCGTCTTTCAGCTCCAAACAGCAGATAGATACAGAAAACAACCAGCTTGTGAACATAGTAGAGCATTTAGCAGATATTTTGAGCTGGTGGGGACCAAAAATGGAGCTGAAAGAAGAGAAAACTGTCGGTTCAACAGAAACATAACGCTCGTCATAATAATCTAAAAATAAGCTGTTTTCTTTGGCCCAATTTTTATCCAAACTTTCTAAACAGGCTGCGTTATCGCCGATGTCGATTTAAAAACAGAACCCATGGAAACTTCACCCCCTCTGGGACTTTCGGTTTGTTTTGAAGTCAGGAAGCCTGACAGGTTCAATTCCCGCTTTGCTTTGATGCTTCACTTTTTCCCCTGCAACATCATTACTTTGGCATTAGACACCAACATCGGCCCTTTAAGTCAAACATTTTTCCCTCTTCACTGCAATTATCATATGCATGCCTGTGCAGAGGGAACATATCTTCTTTTGTTTGTCAGTTTACCGTGGTGGTGGTGGTGGTCTGAACAGCCGCCCCTGTAGGGATAAGGTGTGTGTATGTGAGTGGCTTTCTAATTACCATTAATTTTCTTTAATCGAGGTGTTAATTACATACTTGAGTCGGCATTAATGTCCTTGTGGTGGGTGATAAAGGTGCAGGTGCACATATTTGCCTCTTCTTGTAGCAGTCTGACAGTATGTGGCCGGCAGCTAATGTAAACCAAACCAAAACAACTGTTTAACTTTAGCACGGCGGCGTAAGCTTTAACTCAACTCAACGTCGTGAAGTCCAGTTTCTGAGCAGTCTGGCGTTGCACCCCAGTCTGCGTATCCATGGTTACCATATCTGTGCCGAGGTAAACCCCCGGGCCGCAGCCCTGCTAATGTCCCGGTGTGATAGGAACACTATCATTGGCACATCACATGTGTCAGTTATTGTGTGCTATTACCGCCTCACTGTGTCTCAGCCTGTCCCTGTAATTACGGATACCTCCGCTCTGTTTTTCCACCTCTTTGTCTCACACTCATCCTCAGCTCCCTCGTCTGTGCCAGCCAGGTAATCCAGGCAGCCAGGTAACTGCCTCAGTCTCAGCCATACCTCCTACTATCGCCCCCCTCCTCCCCTTCTTTCTTCTCTGAGCTTATAAATTGCGTAACGTTGGTTACACCGGGTTTTCTATACTTTATTGGATGTTCTTCCCATGATGCCAGCTCGTCTGTGTTCGTCTCGCTTCCCCCCCTTTTTGTCATAACTTCACTGAAGTGACTGCCAAAGTTAATGATGCCAAAGCTTTGAGGAAAACACAAGCCTCCGGCTATGGAAGTGCCCCATCTTACTGCTGTATGCAGACACTTCTACGAAGGCAATAACACGTTTTTATAGGGCCGACTTCCAGATATGTGGTCGCTTGTGAAACACCAGACTTGGCGGTTATTTAACTCAGTTTTAGACCTGTCTGTCGTATCGTAGGATTCTTATAGAAGAACTTATTTCAAAGAGCATTTCAGGGTGGTCAAGCTAAAGACAGCTGTTTTTCCTCTTCTGATTTACCTTGTCAATCAGTGTTGTTTTGTGAAGTCATAAATCAGAAAGACATCCCAATTTGTCTCTTAGGCATAACCAGAGGGGTAAAATACCACATCAGTCAGGTGTAATTTACTGAGTCTTTGTAGCTGAGTGTGAAGCCCTGCTGCTGAACCCCCACTGGAACGATTCATCACCTGTGACGGGACCGATGAGCAGCAGTCAGTCTTTACTTTTTCAATTATTTGCATGAAGCTGTGAGTGACAAAACACCGGCTAAGTCCGTATAGCCTATAGAACATGTATTTGCCACGTGTGAGAAGACTGTTCAGGTATTTCAAACAGGCTCCATGAGGGGAAGTCCCAGAGCGTTGCAGAATCTTGTTTACGAGGGAGTAGTGCCGACTTTGAAAGGCTTTGCAGGGGATATTTTCAGGGTCTGGGTCACTCCGTCCTTTGCTCATAAAACTAGTTCGCTGCCTTGACCCACTGCTGGAGGGTACTCCCTCTTCACATGCAAACTCTGGTCCAGTTTCTCCTGCTCACTCTCAGACTCAGGCCTCATACCTGGCTGAGCGGCTGTAAGCAAGTGTAAGACAACTTTTGGCAGGTGCAATGCTAACGTCAGACGTAACAAAGAGCTCTTGTTACCAGGTTTCTGTGGCCGGTCCCCTTAAAGCAGATCAGACTGTTCAAAGAGATTTCTAGAAAGAAATTCAGCTGAACTTGACAGCATGGTCCACATATTTATTTAATCTGTTCTGGCATGGGGAAAAAAACGCAGAATATATAAAAATTTCTAATAAATCAATTAGATATAAACCAATTTAGACCAAGAAATGGACAGAAAACATGAAATAATAAACAAATAATAAACAGTCCATTCAGAGCAGCACATGGTCACACCATGTAGCTCTGTAGCCGACGTCTATTTAACCAGTTAATAAAGGTCACCCAGCATAGTGCTCATTGTAGAGCCCTGTCTGAAGTGCTTTGCAGCTTAGCGCTACCTGGCACCGTTCCCTTCAACTTCAACCCTCGTGCTCTTCGCTTTAACTCCCATTCATTATGGAGTGAAGGGCCTCAGCGAGTCCCTTTGGCTGTGTTCCACCCCTGTGTGCCCACCGTGGCCCCAAATGGCCACTAATGAGGGGGGACAGATAATCATTGTGCCAACCTACGCCGCGAAAAAACACAGCCGCTACCGGGTTAATGTGGCGTTATTTCAAATATCTCGCATCGCTAGAAGACTCTAGAAGAAGTGTCTTGTTCTGTAAGCCGACAGTAACCGGGCGTCCATGTGTTTGTCAACAGAGTGCAGTTGCTCATATTTATTTAGCCGGCTCCTCTTGTTCCTAAAATAGCTCACTCACTTGCTGGCCAGGGAGCAGATTGGTCTGTGGGCCAAGTGGAAAGGGGAGGGTTCATTATTTCTGTGAATGGTCGGTGTGCTGTCGAGACAAACTACTCAAGAGGTAGTTTCTGTCATAAAGTTTAGTAAACCAAATTTACAAGTTGAGCAGGCACAAAATTCATTGAAAAACCAACATGTTGGCTGTAGACTCTGGTCTACAGGCTTAATTCTGTCAACGCAGAGACACTGAGTAAAGTACTTGTGTTTCTAAAGTCTACTAAAAGTACTGATTTGAGTCAGTACTACAACCTGCAACATATTCTGATTATTCTCTTGTTTGATCGATGGACTATTTGGTCTTCGAAATATCGGATAATCATTGCTCTGGGGTGACAGTAGCTCAGTCTTTAGGGGACCTGTAGGGTGGCTGGTTCAAGTCCAGCATGGACCACAGTATGGAGAGTGGACTGGTAGCTGGAAAGGTGCCAGTTCACCTCCTGGGCACTTTGATGAACTGGCGACTTGTCCAAGGTGTACCTGGGACAGGATCCTTTGAGGGATCAGTAAAGTTATTCTTCTTTGGCTGGTCGACTGTCCAAAACCAGAAGACATTCAAAAACAGAAAATACACCTGTTGCTCACCTTCAGTGTAAGTTTGAGCGGATGAATTGAATCAATGAGAAGATAGTGAGTGAACAGAAGATCAATTAAGTAACAGTGAAGACATTTATTGCCCTTTTAACACTGCGTGTCCTGTCAGCTTGTGATTGGTGAGCCGTTACGGCAGCTCATCGGCATGTGCACTTCAAGCAACGACACGGTGTAGTACTTTGCTTCGGCATGCCGACTCTCGGATACAGGTGTGATCGACAGCGACTGATTTCATTGACATTTACCTCATTTCACTTTAACTACCGATGTTTAGGTGACAATCATTTCGGTAGGCTACATGCAAAAAGGAAAAAGTAAGTTACAACACTATTGTCTGATCTGACACATCTTCCATCATCTCATAATTGAGTGCTGCCACAGATCTTTTTAACTTTATTAGATCTCTGACGTCACCTGACGGATTCATGGCTCAGGCAGGTGTTTGAACATAAAGGTTAAATTCTGATCCACTTAACCTTAATCTTATATTGAAACCTGCAGGCACAAACACTCTGAAGGAGATGGTGTTGTTTGCTGTTACTGCAGGGTAGAAGATGAACTGATGAAAGCTTTTTGACTGGCACTGACTATTTTAGTCATTTCGGGGCCTGCAAGAGCATGAAGAAAAAAAATGTTTTGTACGTTTTTCAGCACAGCAAACACAGTGAGAACGTTTTTTGTTGGCCAGCTCAAATTGCAAAAGTTTAAACTTTAACTTTGCCTTTGTTACGCCTGAAACTCTTTACACAGTGATGTCAGGAAGGAGCGATAACTTCCAGCACACTTCCCCTTGCAGCTTATATAATGTGATGAGCAGGTATTTGCAGTATTTTGTACACAGTGTAAGCTTATTAAGTGCATATTTCACAACAATATCTGCTCCTGCATAATCAAAAACATCTCTTCAGGGTCACATCGACCTTGCAACCATGCCTCGAAACTGAGTGAGGTTGATCATCGATTCAAATTACAAGTGTTTGACAGATCCAGCTTCTTTTCTCCATCTTAATTAGTTACTTTTGGTTTGAGGTGGTTGCTCAGACATTTAATGACGTCTTCTTAAACCTCCAAGCACATTCAGACTCGAGTGTTGTGCTTCCCTCCAGGTACAACATATTTCTCAAATTAGAACATTCCTCAGATTAATTTTCTGACTTGAAAAAGAAAAAGAAAAAGAAGAAGAAGAAGAAGAAGAAGGAGCTATCCACGAGGTGTAACTGAGAAGCTGCACCTCGAGGTCCATTCCTAAAGTGTCACGTTCTGTCCCGGTTTCGTTTGCCGCACAGCCTGCGAGCGGGCATTGCACCTTTCCCTTCAGGAATGTTCAGAAATTCCCGATCCCACCGGCATTCCAGATGACATTTATGATCTTGGAATCCGTGACAGACAGTTGTGGGGGGGGGGACAAGTTAGGACCCATCAGCCTGTGAGGGCTAATAGCTAATGAACCGTTGCCAGGGGCGACATGAGCATTCCATGTCATCACCATAGCTACCACCCCCCCTCTCCTTCTCCCTCAAGACCACCACCACCTCCTACCCCCGACGCCCTGCAGCTCCTCGAAGAGGTCGCACACCTGTCTGCACCTCTTCTTTCCTTTCTTCACCTTCACCTCCCCCCCATCCTCTTTCCCCTTCGTCCCCTTTCACTCTTTGCCTTCTCACCGCGCCCCCAACCCCCCACAATCGCGTATTCTCATTCGAACTCATTGACCTGTTTGATTGTTCGGTCATAAACATGTCTGTTTTACTATGATAAATTATTTCAATGTTTAAGGTTGGGCTCATTTTAGCCACTTTATACACTGTTGAGTAGTTTAATCTACAGCAATGCATCGTGGTTTATGAAATCCTCATATGTTTGTCTCTAAAAAATCAACTTTTCATGAGTTTTTAGTTTGTGAAAAGCATTTTTAGTCATTTTTAATAATTGTCTCAACACATGAAGCAACACTTCATACTTTTAGTATAGTTTATTATATATGTTCTGTTTACCATCCATTTTCTGATCAACAAATTTGGAGATAAACGGTTCACTCGACAGGAAAGGTATGAAAAACTTCTATGAGAGTCCAAAAGTACAATATTGGCCTCAGAGATGTACAAATAAAAAGGTCAATTTTCACGATTTTTAGACTAGATTTTCAGTTTATAGACCAAAACAGATGCATCTATAATGGACAGGGAAGCAAAGCTTTAAAAGTATAAACTGTTTTAATGAAGTGATTCAACTTTGTTTTGAAAGATTCAGTCTAATGTTTAACTGTATTTTTTATACAGAGATATATTTCTTTAATTTAGTCTACCTTCACTTATATAAATATTTATATCAAGTCTTACATGGTCTACTGTAGATATCCTCACATGTAATGTCAGATATATACAAGGTTTACCAGCTGCGGGTTCTTGTGTAGATTCAATATTTCCTTCAGGAGTGAACTGTAGGCTAAACAAATGGAACAAACATACAACATCTCAGGTGATTAGCATCTGTAGTTGATTTAAGCTGCGTAGACAGGTCTAATTTTACACAAAAGAGTTGCTTAAAGCTTCAGTATCAGTGTGGCAGTGAGTCACAAGCCACTGAACTCGAGTTTGTTTGGTCTCGGAGATGTTTTGTCTCCAAAGACTCAGCTGTGTATTCTCCCATGAGCCACAAAACATCTTTGAAGACCACACAATGCAGCTCGAAATCCAATAACCTGGATAACAGAGAACCACATAGATATTCCTGTCTCTCTTTCACTCTGCATTTCTTTCCCCATATCTGTATCCTCGAGCAGATGGTTTCACGGGTGAATTCTCGCCCCCTGCAGCGTAAGAGAAAGTATTTTTAAAATGCAAAACTCATAAATCCGTCTGTGCGGGTCACAGCGAAAAGCTTGTTGACCCTCGTACCAAACGGTTGGTACAAGGGTCAACAGCAGGACTTCAGTTACGTAACGTGTCTACGTGTTACCTTCAGGAATTTGTCAGCGGTGTAAGACAAGAGCACACATGCATTTTAGGATTCGAATAGTGCACACAGCATGTCATGAAGGTGACCTCATCAGAGGTCAAATTTTTAGCTGCTTATTGAGTTGGAAGTGTGTTTATTTTGGGGTTGATAGGAGTAACGATGATGGATGGACATGTGGTTGCAGGAGTTGCTTCGGGGTTTATTAGAGCACGATAGATAGCGAGCGTGGATTCACCTGTTTCTCTCCTCTACAGATAAGATGGGAAGTAAATCTTGCAGTGGTTGGATCAAAAACTATGATTTTACATCCCAAAAAAGAGCTCCAGTGTTTCAAAAAAGACACCAACCTTTAGACATTTGTTGAAAGTGACAGTTCCTGGCTGCTTGTGGGGCTATTATTTTGTGAACAAAAGTCCTAAATTATCCTGCATTCTTTTAAAAGTACCATCATTTGTTTTAGCACTGTGATTGCCTGCTGTCAGCCCATTTCAGGAAGAATAAGGTTCGCTTTGGTTGAAGTTAAATTCTTAACAGTTGGAGTTCTTGTCCAGACTTGATTCTCAGCCATGGACAAAGACAAAAGAAAAAAATTTAGACAATGTAATGACCGCTTCAAATGGTTAAAGTGACCATGTTTGACCTCCAGATGGAGAGGTAAAAGTGAGGCCAAGAAAGACCTCACTACTTAAAAGGACTATTTAAGTCAGCCACCTGGAAGAAGTCTGACCTCGCACCCAACCTTTAGGAAAGGTCATGGACTGACCTTTAGCTGGAGGTCTAGAGATAGGATCAATTGAAGATGACAATAATGAGTCTGGAAATAATTTAAGGCAGGAAAACGCTCAAAGCTGAGAAAAGATTGTCCTGGACAGGAGAGTTATTGCAGTCAGCAGCCGCTTTGCATAAAGAAGATGGCTCTTGGATGTGGGTATCCCTGAAGCCAAACACCTTGCACTTTTTTTTGATACGTCCAGTGAGGTGCAGACCCATTTTTGCAAGCCAAATTTGATTTAAACGAAATCTACTTGATTGAAGGAAAGGGTTACCCAGAAAGATGGAAGGAGTTTAAAGAAGTTAGACAGCAACAGCAAGTCAGAGAAGGAAAATACTGCAATAAAATAGCCAAAACATGTCCCTCATTCTCTTTACACCATAACTTTGTCTATAGAGAGAATACAAAAAGAAAGCAAAATAGGACCTGGGCCTCTTCCCCATAACTCAGCCCCTGTTTACGACCAAATTAAACCAATGCTCTGCCTTCCTTCTCCTTAACAGACTTTCCCATGACGTTCTTTCACACCGAAAGGTCATTGTTTACGCCTCAACACTCACTACGGCCATCCAACATGGACAACATTCCTTCTTCCTGTTCTTGATGTAAATCATTGCTCTTGGTTTACCCTTGGTTAAGCCCCTTATTTTCCACGCTAATGGTTGAGTCCTTCACTGTTCATTTGCTCAACTTCATCCCAAAGTGTTTTTAAAATATTGAATGTTTGGAATGCCAAACTCCCGTGTTTGTTATTGCGTGTAAATGTTTATGCAGGTTTTAATCAATTTTAAGAGAGTTGATGATCAGTTGAAAGAGTCGGTTTTTAAACCTTTAAGAAAACCAGCAAGGTAACAAGAAAGAACGTAAACTGTTATGTCACAGTAGATTGTTGCAAAGAGAGTTGAAACATCTACAACTAAGTCCAGTTGCCGAAGATTGAACTCTTGACCTGGACGACTGTATCGTCCAGAGTAACTGTCTTTTTAGTACAAAATAACCCCCATACATTTATATCCCTCTATTGCAAGGACACACTTATCCCAAAACAGCTTTGGCCGATTTTTATGTAGTGTGTTTATACTCAAACCAGACTGTATGCAAACTACAATAAATACTTTGATTTCCAAGTATGCTGTTGGACACTAGTTACCCACAAGCTGGACAAAATGCAAGCAAATTGTCTCTGGCGGTGAAACATTTCAAAAAAAATCTTGGAAAACAAACATGTTTTCAATCTTAGGAAAAACATTTTGACATCTCTCTAGTCGCATTGTATTGTATCAATTCCAGTTGGTAATATGTGTTGATATTTGCAGAGTACTGTGACAACTATCTGCATCCACTGTAGAATTAGTGTGCAAACACAAAGACTAACAATAATAATTAACTAAAATGTGTCCCCTGCCACTGTGGATCACATTCAAAGCATCTCTTCATGGCAGAGAATAAGCCAAAACCTTTAGCGAGCCGCAGAGGAGCCATGGTTGTACATTGACTCGGCAGGTCTCTCTCTGCACTGACCTTATGTCAGATGGCCACTGAACATTCCATTCCTTCCACTTGTCTCAACCTCTCCACAGATAAGGTCAAAGGTCAACCAAAAGAGGAGGTGGTGGGAATAGGGAGGAGGAGGAGGAGGAGGAGGAGGTGCGGCGGTGGTTGGCAGGGAGTGTCCTTTATTTTCCCTGCATGTTGTGTTAGCTCAGAGGTTTCTCCGTATGTTCTTGTGTTAGTTTTGTCTTCAAAGGACGGTCATTTTTCACAGAAAGAGAAAGTAGAGGCAGGACGATGTTTTTCTCTTTCCGCCCACGGGCATGTAGGTTGCCCTAACAGGCAACGCTTCATGGGTAATTAACACAAGCAGGTGGACGTGACACTGATTGGCTCATTGTCAGGATTTCTGAAGTTTGTCAGAACACCTTTTGAGTTTTTGGTATGACCCAAAGAAAACTTAGATACCCTTAGATCTTCTTTATCATGTTGGATTTCAACAGCCATCATGTTTAGGTCTTTTAGCACTTTAGCTGCAAGAAATTCAATCAAGAACCTGCGCATTCCTGTTTTCACACTTGGCAAAACAAAAACAGAAAACCACATTGCTGTTGTGTAGTTTACTAATGCGTGACTGTGACATTTGAGTGGATGTTGTAAACGAAGCGTGCAGGTTTGGAGATTAACCCACATCGATGCAAGTTTAAATGTTGATGGTATGTTGTGAAAAGGTTGCAGCAGCTTTGAGGCTTGTGGTCGACCAAGCTACGACTGGTCTGTGTAGCAAACTCCATCCTTTGGAGCTTCTTTGGGGCGAGTAGCTGCATCTAAACATTGGTTCTTCGGGTGTAATTGCAGGTAAAGGTTCTTGGATTTTTGATAAGAGGTCTGAAACCCCAAACTGCTAACCTGAGCGAAGCATGTTGGATCCTTGCGTTGACTCCCACTGAGTGTGTGGAGATCTGAGGATCAAACAGCTTCCTATATGTTGACCTTGGCCCCTGCCTCTCTTGTTTATGAAGCACTTAACCCTCCATGCAGTCATCCTATGTTATTTCAATATGTTTGAACCCAAAATGGCTTCCATCTGGACATCAAAAGCTTCAACCGTCTCCTCTGATCAGTGACTTTATGTGCTGCGTCGCTATAATGACTTCTCAACGGGGCTGCAGCTTGAATATTATCTCAGTAATGCACAATATTGTTTCTGCGTCTATACGTCCATTCGCCATCTTTAGGTCCCTCTGTAGCTCACTGTGATGGTGGGTGAACCGTAATGGCTCCCCAGCGGGACACTTAACCCGAGTCTGTCTGTATTATTTCAGTGCGGTTTGATCCAAAATGGCTCCCCCTATGGGATCCATCACCTCCTCGCACTCCTCAGCAGAGTGGCGGTTTCCTGAGGTGAAGAGGGGAGTCGAGGGGGCCTCGACAGCGGGCGGCTTGTTCAGGCAGGACTCCTGCTGCGTGTGAAACCGTGACGCCTGCCAGCTGTGTAAAGTTCCACTAAGTCCCGGCATTTCTTTCCACAAGAAAAAAGAAAAAAAAGGCTGTCATTGCACAATGCAGAAGGTGTCCATCATCTGCACATCTCCTGTTTTCACTACAGTTTCACTTGTTTCATGAATGTTCTTAAAAACAAGTGATGATGTCTTGTTTTAAAAGCACTCCACCCGTCTAAAGGGATGGAGGATATGCTTTATGGAGGATATAATCCCAAAGAATCTGAGATTTTTAGAAGGTTCTCCTAAACTCATGATAAATTTCCCAAAAAAACATCTTGAATTTGATGCAGAGAAGACATAAAGACGTAAATAAAGGCACTGAGAGGCAAACAAACATAAATAAACCATGACCGAGCGCCTTCCAGTGAATCCAACGCATTTCACGCTCGGTGATCTGTGAAGAAAAATGTTTTTCCACCTCTCTGCATTGAATTGAATGGCTCCCCTCCTTCACCACATGTTCAGATCATGTATTCGACACTATCGATTATTGAGTAATACTTTTTCAGATTTGTATCTTGTTACACAAACGTTGCGTGTCTGCAGTTTTAAAGCAAACGTTCCAGTTCCAGAGGTTAAATACGCAGAGTGAATAATATTGTTACTGCACAGGTTTTATGACTCACCTGAGATCAGTTCAGTAACTCAATTTATTTGATTACTTTCCCCTTCCCTTCATTATATTTGCAGTTTTTTCAACTAATCACATTCAACAATGTGTGAATTCATCCTAACAGCTTAAAGTCACATTTTAAATGTCTTGTCATTTTTTTGGCTGGCATGATGCTGGATAATAGCTATGGCGACACAGAGTGGGTGAGCCCGACCACAAATCATCTCTCGTTCAGTTCCTCTCCTCCCTCCTCTTCCCTGGTTGCACCCTGACTGAAACATGTCGACCGGTTTACATACAAACCGTAAAGATGTGGCTGTATACACGCTGTCACTCCGTACATCTGCGACTCCGAGAACAGCTTCAAACTTCTTAGCTTCAGTAAACTGTGATGTCCTGTGTACATGCATGTGTTTATTAAACACCACCGCCCATAATGCAGTGCAGATGCGGCTCAGTCACGCTCTGTAGGAGCACGTTTGAGCAACCTTCGAAGCGACCTCGACCTCTGACTTTTTCCGTGGGTGGGAAGAAGACGAATGGAGCCCACTCAGGGTCGAAGAGCTCGAGGAGCCGCTTTGAAAGTTCTCCTTAAATCTTCAGCTTGTCAAAATGTTTTCCAGCTTTTCTCAGAATCCAGAGTGGAAGATCATCCAGCCTGATGTCAAACTCAGAGTTTACTTTAACTCATGGATCACGTCCAATTAACGCCAAATCACTTCTCACCTCTTTTCTCTAAATATGACGCTACCACACAATCCCACATCTTTCACTTCTCGATATCTCAACAGTTATCACCTCCTGTCATCAGACCTCGTATGAATTCTTTGACAGAAAGTTTTACACGAGTCCTGATGTCTCAGCTTCAAAGTTAATGTTTTAATACTTGTGTGCAGCCGTCCGTGTCTAAGTATTCCTGTATGTTGGCCTTTGATAGATTGGATCGGTTAAAGTGTTACTCATGTTGGCTCGCCTCCAAACTGAACTGCAGAGCTACAACTAATGAGAAGTTCCCTTAATGATTCATTTCTCATTTTTTAAAGATTAATAATTGATTCATCTGTTAGAATTCATCAGTCAGTTTTTGAGAGTTTGGTGTTTTTTTCTTTAACTTATGTGATAATGGACCAAACGATTAAAGCATTAAAGCAATCAGTTGAAAAAATGATTGTTGAATTAATGGATAATAACACACGAGCTTTAAACAATGGAAAATGTGAAGTTAAGGCATAAATTCTTGCATAATAAAGGCTGTACGAATCAAAAGTTTCAGCTCCTGTTCTGGCACAACAATGTGGTATTGCTGCACTATAAGATGTGCAGCACACGAGTGTTTGCGATTAAACCATCAGACGTTATCGCTCCCATGACCTGACTTTTATAGCTTCATGTTCAGCCCGTGCTGTGTCACGTATAACCTCTTCCTCTCCTCCTTCTTCTTGTTTAACGAAAGCACCAAAGTGTTTCGCAGCAGCCGCCTCGATTCATAAATTACACGGCGTCTAAGTCACTGAGACAAATAAGAAATATCTCGGTGGATTAAACGGATCATAGCACAGGGAGCTCCATAGTGATTTATATTTGCATGTGTGTGTGTGTGCTCCTGTCTGATTCTCCGTCTGTCTCTCTACCTTCTCCCGTTTAATACCTGTCGCTCCTGAAATAAGGCCTGTTCCGCATACCTACCTGATGGCTTCTTGGCACTGAGTGTGTGTGTGTGTGTGAGCGCCCAGAGGACTAAAAATGGACTGTATGTATCATGTGTTAGTGGACAGGTCTGAACAAAAAGGGATTTGTTTGTTCGAGAGGATGTTATGAGCGGGAAAAAAAGGGGGAATAAACTCTCAGAGACAAACAGCCGATTAGAAACAAGTTTATCTTTATGACTCGTTAACGCGAATCCGGGGGCGTTTAATCGTTCGTCTGCTGAGTCACCGGGGCGACTCAGCTGTCTGTTTTTTTCGATTTCGACTTTCCTCCGAGGACCCGCTGGCCAAACACAACGCTCGGCCATCGGCTCTATGTACACGGTTGCTGCGGCAACAGCTGCCCATCACAAGGTGGAACAAGCGGAGCTGACGTTTGAGAGATTCCCACCAGCTGTCCGGCGTGCAAACACACACACACACACACACACATTCAACACTTCATACAGCGAAGCACACACCTACACTCTCTCTCTCTCTCTATTCTCCGTCAGTGTCTCTCTGTCACTCGGTCGTCCTCTTCCTTGACAAGCTGCCGTGACATTGCTGTGGCTTTTCATGTCCAACCTTTCGCACCGGCCAGCCAACTTTTACAGCACATAGCACTCTGTGTGTTAGTGTCACATAGGAGGTGGACTAAAGGTTCGTGGGAGTCAATGGTTGCTATTTTTAGTCTTTAGGAATGACGCTAATGCAAAAAAAAAGTTAATATTTTTGGACATCTTCCATTTTTTTGGATAGCTGACGGTGCCGAGACGAACAGACAGGAATTATAACCTGAAGTGCTTCTTCATGCCCCAGAGGAACCTTTTCCTTATTGATGCACGGACCAGTTGCTGCAAAGGGTCGACTTAAGAAAACAGTAATCCGTTTTCCAAAGAACACTTTAAAACAACGACACAAAAAAGTTCTTCAAAGCACCAAAAGTTCTCCAAAGAACATTAAACAGATCTGAGTTACAACCTAAAGTGGTTCTTTATGGTCATGCCATTGAGGAACCTTTTTTTTTGCAAGGAACCTTTCACTTATCGGTTCTTCAAAGAACCAGTTGTTGCAAAGGGTCGAGAACCAGTAATCTGCACTCCAAAGAACCTTTTGTAACTGAAAAAAAAAAGATTATTAAACATAAAAAAAAAGTTCTTCAGAGCAACAAAAGTGCTGCAACTGTGACTTAAAGAACTATTTTTTGCATTTTTTGGTTCTTAAGTTTCTCCAAAGAACTCAAAGTAAAGATAAAGGTTGGAGTTACAACCTAAAGTGGTTCTTCATGGTGATGCCATAGGAGAACCTTTGTCAGTTCTGCAAGGAACTTTGTACTTATTGATTCAAAAACGAACCAGGTGCTGCAAAGGGTCGACTTAAAGAACCAGTCCTCCAAAGAAGCTTTTAAAACAATAACAACAAAAGATTATTAAACATCATTTTGGAGTAAAAATGTTTGTTCAAGCTTCTCAAACATGCTGATTAGCCTCATTTCTTTTCATTATGTGATTTAAAGTAATTACATTTTAGACATTTTAGACATTTTAGACGTCCCTTTGCGCTTCAGGAGTAGAAATTTCTCTTCACAGTGACTCTACAACACCAGAAAAACAGTGTCTAACTACGCAGTCACACATGTATAAACACAGACGTGTAACAGTCATGGCAGCTGATTTGCTTTGACGTTGGTGGTCCAAGCTTCAGTTTATACATTTATTCCCTTTATGTTGCTGTCGAGGAGCTTTCCAGTAAAAACGACTGTGACCGTCATGGGGCAATATTTAAAAGATCACGAAACCCAGAGAGGAGGAGGGTGTGAAGTTTGTATATGCTGTAAGTTTACCTGAGGTTTGCAATGTTTGGCTCTGTGGAATGCCATTAAGTATACGGTGACGGATTGCTGTGTAAACAAAGGTATACAAATAAAGTTGGATTGAAGCCAGTTGGACGGGAGGGAAGGGTCTTTGGAAGCAATGTAAGGAAATGTATCTACAGCTAGGTGTTTTCCTGCAGTCAGACATGAAGAATTCAAAAGTAGAAACCATTTGTATTTGACATTTTGTTTCATTAATACATTTTTATTGTAAGTAAAGGCGTCTTGTCTCGTCATAGAATGGGTTAAATGAATAAGTCTGCAACATGATCAAGCAAATTCACAAAAATGCACCATCGGAGTGAACCCCAAAGCGCTTTGCATGTTTTAAACGTCTTAAATAGAGATACCGTTTTCTTTGACGTAATCACAAAGATGTGGGCTACCAAATATCACTTCAGCCCTTCAGGCAGGTTATTTATGGCCGCCATAAATATGCCAACTGACAAATCCAGCGCTGAATTTATCTGTACCTAGAAGGAGCAATCTGATGCTCGCTCTTACATGTTCAGTCAAGTTGATGAAGTTGAATATCAATGAACATCTGATACGTTATGAGAGGATTATACCGTCTGGTTCAGTCGTCGAGTTGTGGGTTCTAAAAAAACAAAAACAAATTGTGTCTGGATGGAACGAAATCTCCTCCAAAATATGTTTAAATGTTAATTTGTTGGCTTGAGTTTGTCTAGATGTATGAAACTTAAACACTTGAGGTAAGCTCGTGCTTTTGGGTAAATACTTAAAAAATGTCCCATGTCTTCAACTTTGTCTGTTTTGGACCTAGACCACAATGTTTTTGTAACCTAAACTTAAATACATAAAAACATGAATAATGCTAATCAACATATATTTTCTTATAAGAATTAGCTGGATATGAGCATAATGTTTTAGGGACTTTGTGTATCTATTGGCATCTATAGTAGGAGTATCTATTGGCAGGAATATTCGTTAGGATGTTTTCATTGGTGTATAATCACCTGAAAATAAGAATCATTGTGTCTTCATTGTCTTTAAATGAGCCCTGAGCCATGTAGCCCAGGGCGGACAATCCAAACACTGAGATTAACGGCAACTTCACCGCTGGTTGCCACTAAGTCCTACACACTGGACCTTTAAGTACGCTCTACTTCTGGCCACGCCCAACGTGTGACCTCACAGATGTTGAGTTGATTGTTTCAAGTTTAACGTCAGTTGGGCATCAGCTTCACCTCCTCTTAGTTAAAAGGTAATTACATTCTTTCCTCCATGCTGCCTCCAACAAATGTTGAATGAAGGTGAATCTTTTCAACGACACATTTGTCGGAGCAGAGTTGTGTCGATGGGCGGCGGTGGAGGAGGATGATGATAGAGACAGCTATACCCGGCTCATGATGGGAGGAATGCGAGGAGGACAAAAGGAAAGAGGGATAGCCTTAGAAAGACGTATGAGGGAGGGGAGGAAGTAAATAATACATCTTCTTGTCCTTTTTTCCTGCATCTCTTCCCTCTGTCCTTTCCCTCTCATCCCTCCTTACACCTCCTCCGTCCTTCCCAGCTTGTCATTTTTAACCAGAGAACAAGTCGTGGATTGACGTGCCCTATAGACTACAAACACACTGCTCACATTCCTTAGCATTGCACACACACACACACACACACACACACACACATCCTCCATGCCCTAACCTGGCGATTGTCAGCGTACGCTCCCTCGAGCGTAGCCGTGCCTTTTTTACTGTCAACAAAAGATGTTTAATGAATTTCACCCTTTCTTTTGGCGGGTAAACACGCTGCTTTTACAGTTCCTTGTAATTTCAGTCAAAGGCTGCAAACGACCCGAGACAGGAATTCCTCAGGAGAAGCATAGTGTGGAGGAGGAGGAGGAGGAGGAGGAGGAGGAGTTGGTTGAGGTGAATGAGTTGGAAGGAGGAACTGAATGGTGTATGGGAGAGGATGAGAAGACAAGGACGGGGAGCAAAGTCGATACTCGAGTAAAGAAGTAATCGATTCATTTGCCTCTTGCTTTTTTACCTCTCACACTCAGCTGGCAGATAAGTTCAGAGTGTGGATGCACTCCAGCTTTGGTCCTTGACCCCGGTCTGGTTTTAGATCTTCTCCATGGACACACATACCCACACACTTCCTGGCTTAAAAGCACAATACGGCTTTGTCACAGCCGCTTGATCCTGATGCTTCACTTTCTTCTTCTTCTCTCTGTGTTCGTTGTTAATAACAAACGAGTGAATGCAATATGAGAGGAGCAGCCCCGTCCTCCTGGCTGCGACCCAGTCTCATTAAAAAAATGTTTAGATAATCTCGTCATGCAGGATCTCGGGCAGAAAGTAGCCTCGTGACTCTGCTCCCGGTGCCAAGCTGAAGCTTTAAGGAACACACCTCTTGAAATACAGATATCAAAGTTGTCTTAAAACTGGAGCCATGCCACCTTCTCCCAGATAATTATAATCCTTAAATTTATATTTTCGGTCCGTCGCCCCTCCTCCACTCCTCTGGATGACTCAGACAGAGAATCTGACACTTCTCCCTCGACCATCACTCCGTCTCGGTTATTTTAAACCGAGGGCAGCAATTACAGCGAGCAGGGGTCGTCACCATCGTTAAAATAGTGCTTCCTCGAGTGTGTGTGTGTATGTTTATCAGATTTACGTAATCTGCACCCCTGCTCCTATCAGCACCTGTCACTTCATTCCCCCCCACCCAACCTCAACAACCCTCCAACCTACATGTTGTGATAGTCGGGTGGTGTTTAACTGCAAGAGCAGGGAGCTGTTCTTCAATGGTGGATCCCGTTTTTTCTTTTCAGGATCGGTACGAGAGTCAGAGATTGGCTCAATGCCGATGATTGGATTTATGCAAACACAGAGCACCTTTACAAAGCAGAGAAACCATCTCAAACATTAAGTTATTCAAATCTCATGAAAATATCTGCCATCGGAAAGAGCTACGAGCCTGTCTGCAGGTTTTGTTGCTCTGACACAGTTTCTCGTCTGGTCAAATCAAACTTTGAATCCAAACCAACTACAGACACTTTTCTGCCTCGTTGGGTGTTTTAATATATGTGTGAGACTGCAGCCGTAAGCATGCAAAAAGTAGAGTATATTTTATGAGACACTTCCTCTCTCTACACAAGCTCTGCTATGTTAATCCTCAGGAATTGTTGTACTTTGTTGGTATTTCTTGTAGCTTCTGCTCTTTCTCTCCCTCAGTTGGTTGCAAGACATTTAACAAAGAATTGGGTAGAGGACAACAAAGAACCCTCAAATGAAACTATCTGACAGATGTGACAGATGTTTTCTGGAAGACATTTCTTCATTGTAAGAGGGTTCACCAAAAAGTTTAGTCACCACTGTGGGCGATGTCTCGAAGAATCGGCCCCGAATTGAAGGATTTGCGGGCAAAACAAAAAACCAGACATTCCTGACCAGTTATTTCAGTTTCTCAGAAAATGTCCAACCTCATGATATGGATATTGTGATATACAGTTACAGGTCCCAGGGGTAAAGTCTATCCATTGTCACCCGAGGCTAAGGCTAATGCCCAGACTTCCCTTTATCTGAAATGAGATTTTAGGAGCCTGTGAGTGTTTGAAAGCATAAAGACAGACAGCTGAATAGAATTCATTACATCGACTCCTTAGGGGATCTATAGAAATATGGAGAATGAGTTGCCAAAGGGCCAGTCATTACACTGAAAGGGGTGCACGCACGCACACACACACACACACACACACACATACACATGCACATGCACATGCACATGCACACTAAGCGTTTGTATACGCCTTTAAGTGAGAGTATAGGCGAAGGGTCTAATTTGATAATTGCCTGCGCAGCATGCCTGTGCAGTGTCCAACATAGCTCTCTGTTGGTATGTCACACACACACACACACACACACACACACCAGTCCTAATACATATCACCCAATTCATCTTCCTTGCTTGGATCGACTGTCAATTTCATCACAGTTTCGCCTCAAAGCTTCACTTTTTGATGCATTCCTTAGCACAAGTGCAACAGGTGTTAAGGCAAGACATCGAGTGCGTCATCCAGCAACTTTTCAGTGTGTTCTTTTGGATTTTAAAAGCTAAAACTGGGAGAAAAAGTGAATTAAGATGTTTCTCTGGTCAGAAATTATGTAGTTGGCGCTTTTATCCAAAGCGATTGATGTACAGTGAAGGTACAGTCTGACAAGGTGGGTTCTAGACGGGGGTAGATTCATCATGTCCAGTTGTTGGTAGTGTTGTAGAGGAGGTCCTGTGTGAAGAGCTGGAGGTCTTCAGGAGGTTTTTTAAGGTAGAGAGGGACGCCCCTGATCTGGTAAGAACTGGCAGGACGTTCCACCAACGAGGAACAACAGACCAGAAAAGTTTGGATTGCCCTACAGGTGGCTTATCCTTGTGGGCTGGAGTCAATCCCAACTGACATTGGGCAAGACACATTGGGTACAACCTGGACAGGTCATCGGTTTATCACAGGGCTGACACATAGAGACAAACAACCTATTGGCGACTTGGAGTCATCAGTCAATAAGGAAGCCAAAGAACCTGGAGTGCATTCAGAAAGGCCCCAAGTAGGGTTTGAAGAATCAAACCAGGAACCCTTGTCCATGCTGCTGTGAAGTTAACATTGTTTTTACTAACTAGGTTGAGTCTACTTGCTGTAAAGGTATCCAGACTGAGCAGTGGACAAACTGAACAAAGACTGATGTTAGATGTTGTTCTCCATCCTTTGGGGGTTTCCAAATAACCTCCTCCTCAACCTGTCGGACAGATTTTAACAAAGCATTGCTTCCTGATGTACCAACAGAGGTTTGAAGTAACAGATGTGCGAGGGTTGGCAACGATTTTCAACCGGACACAGCATTTTTTTTTGTGTGTGTGTTATCTTGTTGTCGTGCTTTGATGTCCTCCTTTTCGTGATGTGAAAGAAACTAAAGACGTGGGTGGTAGCACTCGACGTAAACACAGAACCCTTGATCGGTTTTAAATGTAAAGAAGGAAAAACCTTAAAAGTCCTGCAGATGGCCTCGATCTTTCAGGCCATCTGCTACCCACACTGTGTAAAATACAAGATTCTTCAGCAGACACGACAGAAATTTGCATTTGGAGCTTCTTCAAGCTGCAAGACATTGTCTCACGACGAAATTGTCTCATATGTCTGAAATCTATCCCTGTAGTTGTGTTAAAAGTCACGGTTAATTGCATGACCTCTCACATTGTCTTCAAAGCTGTTATTACATTCTACATCCTCTTGTCACCCACATGTAGTGAAGGAAGTTTGGGTTTAAATCCAGTATTTGGTTTCTCTATCTGGTTTTTTATCCTCCTGTTACACTTGACGTACAACCGCAGGATCTTAGCGTGCGGACGAGAGTTTTGTTCGCATGTGCACGTGTATAACCGTGTTTGCATGTGTCTGTGTGTGTGTGTGTGTGTGTTTTAGACGGCGTGTTTGTGTCTCAGCTTGTCTCCCTCGGCCATCTGTAGAGATTACATTACAGTGTGTTTGGAAAAGCACTGGAGGGTTCCTGCAGTTCACATGCCAGACAAATAAAAAAGAAGAAGATAGATGTCCTGGCCGTCTTGGTGTCACATACAGTTGGTGTAATGTTTTATCTGAAGAATACATTTGTTTTTCTGTCATCACAACTCAGTGATTTTTGGTAGTTTTGATGAATTATTTAGGTTTTATTTTCTTGAGAAAACAACATTTTAAGATAAATTATTAGAAGATTCTTGAAACAACTTGATTTGTTTGAGTAACTTTTGAAATATTACAACTTTATTCACATTTCTAATCTTTTAAGAAGCAATAATTGTTAAAAAATAGTGATTTCTTTTTACAGTGTAGCTCTGGGACCAGTTATGTTGTGCTCATACAACCTGAAAAGAACTTGCTCCTCGGAGGAATGCTCATGTGTCAGATAATAATCCGCATCATACATTGATCCCCATTCAGAGCTGCCGGTTGTCAGTCAGTGTTTGTCTAAATGCCCCAAAATCCCCTCCGGTACGTTGTTGACCTTCCTCCTGGGCTGCTTTGATAATCTGGGATTGACAGGTTGAACTTACTACCTGTGACCGTTTGCGAACCTCCAGAGGACCAATGAGTGACGAAGGGTGATCTTTGAGTTCCTCGTGTGAGGTAGGCCGGTTTGAGCAAAGGGGTGGAAGGAGGTGGTGGTGGTGGTACAGTATGAGGGGGAGCTTCTTTGTCGTTTCTTCGATCTCCCAATCAGTTCCAGATTCTTAAACGTAAGACCTTGCACGTTATGGTAAACTGATTATTTGCTGGTTATTGTGGGTCCGGCTAACAAACTGAGCTAACAGCAGCTTGCTGCTCTGTGAATCACAGAGAGTTGAGGCGGAGGACATCAGACGGTCAGAGAAGTTGTGGTTCTAAAAAAAAAACGTTTTGTTGTTTTGTCTGAAAATTACGACCACAATTGAACCAAGGAGTCTGTAAACCGACCACAACAGAACTGAACCGCTTGTTTTTGTTTTCTGTCTCTAAAACCCTGAACTTTTAAATTTATGCCTCTTCTCCTTCCCTCTGTCCTTGTTTCCTCCCTCCTTACTCATTCCTAGAAACTACTGATTGGTGATGATAAGCCCCTTCGGCTTTATCCTGAGGAGGATTTAGTTTTCCAGATGCATAATGACGAACCTCGACAGGAATTCCTGTACTTTCTGTAGCTGCTAGCCACACTTTGACATGTGTACCGCACTCAAACACACACACCCACATATAGAGGTTTTTACTTGTCAATACATCTCACTCAGCAGGGCCCCCATGTACTGTAGATTGCAGGTTTATACAAGCCCTACAAC
Organism: Larimichthys crocea; assembly: GCF_000972845.2. Taxonomy (NCBI): domain Eukaryota; kingdom Metazoa; phylum Chordata; class Actinopteri; family Sciaenidae; genus Larimichthys; species Larimichthys crocea. The sequence goes on along the minus strand of NC_040024.1, from coordinate 7,719,992 downwards.
ACCGCAAAGTACGTAGAGAAAGATTAAGATCCATCTCTCCTTATCTTCCTTCCTTATCCTGCTCTCTCTCCGTTCCCTCTTTCTTCACTCGTCACACTCGCTTCCTCTCTTTTTCGCCGCCGTTTCTTCGTCGTACATTACCGTGATTGTTCCAAGTAATGCTTCCTGCCATGTTTTATTGCTAGTTTTGACTTCAGTGGCTTTGATTTACACCCAGGTGTACAACAGGACGAGCATGCAAGCAAGAGCTTCATTATACACAATGTGTGATTTAGGAACGTGTCAGGAAAAGTCGAGCAACGTGCCGCGGCAGGTCCGTGTGTGCAGGTAATGTGTAGATGTATTGAATTCCCCAGTCTTATATCTAGTCACAGGTGAACCCCCTTAGATTCACTGTGAGCTTTAAGATTTAAGCACTTTTATTTTAACAGCAGCGCTTAAAAACATTTTGTACCGTCTTCGCTGTTTGCGCTGCACCATCGCACGTTTTGGGTGCTGCACTATTTTGGTATGGAGCTTGTGTTGTCATGGCAGACTGTTTCACATCTTGTATTTGGATTTTGCATTGATGCAGAACTTTCATAGTATGTGGCATTGAGAATTGAACATCTAACATCAGCAAGTCCTATAAAACGTTACAAAAAAGCCCAACCAATCTATGTATTCTTTGTTTTGTCCTAACAACCCAACAATAATCACCTTACAATGATATAAAACAGCAGTTCTTCACATTTAAGAAGCTAAAACATGCAAATAATTCCCAACTTTCCATGGCAACCGGCTCCTCCTGAGTTGTAGCTCTGTTTTCTATACTCACAGCTTCTCTCAGAGGACTTACTGTGTGTTTCAGTGTATAACCGAGATGTGTGTGTATGCCTTATGGTCGTGAAATACTGTCAATGTCTTCGTAAGACAGCAGGAGGGTCAGTGTTTCTTTATGACAAGACATATTTCACTTTGCTAAGCCTTCAATGGGACAACATTATATCAAACAACACACACTGTCTGTGCAGCCTGTTTAAATAAAGTTTGGATAGAAAATAAATCAGTTAACCCGTGACAGCTGTTCTTGTTTCAGGAAGATAAATGACTTTTTCACTGCAGTGTTAAGGCGACTGATTTATACAAGTTGTCCACAATCTGTTTTGGATGCTCCATCTAATGTGGGTGACACTTCTCACACACTGCTGTGAGAGTTTATCTGCGTTCCTGTTTGTATTTTGTGAAAGAATAAGTGTGAGCATGTTGTAAGACTGAAACTTTTCACATCATCATATACATAGTTACACATAATTATATCCCAATCAGCACGAATATACACTGATGCATGGATGGAAAGTTTACCTGTCAAGCAAAAGCTTGACTTCTTGAAATTAAGCCAGCAGAGAGGAATAGTTGTTTGGCAATGGAGACTCTGATTTATTGCTTATTTTGCTTTAGGTGTTTATTTGGCACAGGCCTTGGTAATGATTTAAAGATTTCTCAATTTCAACCACAAACTTAGTGATATGATCTAAACTACCTCTTGTTTCAAATACAGCCAACAATAGTTAGGCAGATGTCGAAACGCAACCTTTTCCAAAAGTCGGGGTAGTAGCTAATTATTTTGAACATCTGCATGTATTGGTACACGATGCTGCCAGGAACTATGATTTTAGAGCGATCCATCGGTGCAAGATTTGACGAGGTCTGATGAAATCATGTCAGTGTTTGAACATGCACACAAATCATTTTAATTTGTATTTAATTACAAGCAGTGCTTGATTGGTATGTCTTCAAAAATGCATCCAAATTGTAGGAGGGGACTCATATTTGACTCCATTTCAGAAGACTTCTCTTCATGCATTGCTAACTTTTTATTGGGAAGAGGTTGAGTGTAATCTCACAAACCAGAGTACTGGACAATTTGATTGCATGCCAGTCCGTCCAACAGATTTTGAGGCATTACAGGATGAATCACAAATGACAACCTGCTTGTGGCACTCGATGAATGGTCAAGAGATCACCAAAGTCAGCACGGTTCTCCCCATGGAGACCCTGAATGTCCGTGCCAAAACTTGTGGCAATACATCTTTTCAGTGTAGAAATATTTCACTGGATAACTGCAAATTGTGACCTGCTTGTGGTGCTTGGATGAATCCAGCGAATAGTGGTGATCAGGTGATCACCAAAGTTGTGACGATTGCGTGAGAGCCACAAGTAGATCAGTTGCGTAGATTCGATAACTCAAGATCAAATTTTACTGTTAGTTTTGCTGTTCTCTGAGATAAAGGCCTTTGTGGAGTGACACGAGTGTTTGTAGGAAATGCTGCCGTGACTAATCTTATAGAATGATCTCTCAGCATGTGACTGACAACAGCTTGTCTTGGAGAAAAGAAAAAGAAAAGAGGCGGAAGGGGCGAACGGGAACACGGGGAAATCCATTGAAAACCAGGTTTCTTTACAAAACCAGAATGATGGTGCTGGAATCTGGCTACGAAGATGATTCTGCAGAGCATTCTCTCGTTTGGTTGTGACGCCTCCAACATGGCGGTATGTCCTCCATAACCTCTTGCAATCGCCCTTCAACTCAAAGACCCGAGCACATGCATGGCTCTTTGCAGTGGCACGTGATGAATTCATCATGCAAACCTCCACCATCACCACAACGGCTTCCTCTCTCTGACTGTGCCCCAGATCTGAGAGGTCCGCTGGTGACCTCTTTTCCCGTTCCTCATTGACAACAAAGGGGTCAAACATGCAAACATACATAGAAAGACTTCATGCCAACATTCCTGTCAAGGCTTTTCAAACATTCACTCTTGCACTTGGTCTAAAGCAGTTGGTTTTCCAACCTTTTTGACTTAAAATGACGCAGTTTCTACACATCATTAATGGTCATGACATGCTCAAACGTGAGTTTTGAGGGATCTTCCTGCCTTGGATTGGTTCATTTGAAGGAATAAGCAGGAACAGGAAAAGGCAGGAGAAAAGTAAAATAAATATATTTCTGTTTCCTTTAATCTTCTTGTGACTCTTTATATTTGTCATGGGATCAACCTCTGGTGTAGAGTACGGGCCAACAACTGTCTATGAGACTTTGTTAGCTTGTTTTGTTTGTGCTGGTACTTGATCCTTACATATTTTTTTTAAGCTTCATTTAAAAAAACAAAAAAAAAGGTAGCTCTGGAAACTTCATGGCTTGCTTCTTCGCTGAGGGTGCCAACTTGGATTCACACTGATTACAACAAATCCCTGTGAAGAAACATTGGCAAAACAAGTTAAAACTTATCAAAACATCCATAGAACCTCCCCAAACAGCTTCTGCACAGCAAATCATCTTCGTCGCTATTGATTTATACGTTAAGCTTGGATTTATTGGTGAAGCAGTGATTGATATTGGATATTTTGTGGAGCCCTTGCTTGTCCGTAGAAGGTGCACAAAGTAGAGTTGGGATTCCTACATGCAACAGAAGCCATCAAATGGACACTTTTGGTCCAGTTAGCCATTCCCTTTGACTCGTAGGATAGCCAGACGAGGGGGAGCAGACAGTACTTCACAACCCAAGGAGGATTGCACGATATCGGACTGGTTCCTCTCTGGAAGACAGATGATGATGGTGGTTTGTGTTTACATTTCCGGTAAAAACCAAGTACTATTTGGCAGACATATGTTCATAGTTTAATATGTTTGAAAATGGAGGATTTGATTCATTCAAGATCTGGAAACATCTTGGAAGTTCGTGTATATATGTTTGTGTTGAGGTCAGGGCAGGTTGTGCATGTTTAGGCAAGACAAATGTGGTGGGATTTACGATGAGGTACTCAAGAACATGCTGTATGATTGCAATGATAGCTCCCTTTTCGACATGATAACTGATTTATAGATAATTTTCCAAACCTCACTCTCCACAGACACAGACACACATTAAGTCCTCTCACACTACACAGTGTTTGGCAGCCGTCCTCTTTGTTCCTGGGTGGCCTTCTGGTGAATCCACCTTAGCTTAGCTCTTAGGGCATCAAACAGACACAAACATTCACACTGTCGGGCACACACCTTCACTCCCACACTGCTTGTAAATCACTCAAAGTGCCAATTTATCTCATGCCTGTTGTGTTACTCGCATTCACAGCTTTTAAACTTCTCAATCTGGTGCTTTCATCTGCCTTGGAAAGGTGGTCTTGCCTTCGGATTGGGATAGGAATGTAACCTATTTAAGAGTCTACTGTATGTAAATCTTCTTATTGAAGTGTTCCTCAGCAGATCCATGAAGCCGGCCTCACAAAGCTCTTTAAGGGGACTCCAGATTAAAAAACTTAAAGATTTAAAGCAAACTGACACCTACTGGGTCAGAGGCAGCCAATTAACTCTTTTCTGCTTCACAATGCCTCCAAGACTCCTTAACATCTACAATACCACCATTCACGTAGCCCTCAAGTAATGCTGACTTATACCTGTAACCCAACCTCTGCGGCTAAAGCTATAGCAGCATAGCCCGCTGATCCGATCTGCTGAGCTAACGTTAAAGCTGTCAGAAGTAAAGCCAATTTTTCGCCGCGCAATTTGATCTCGTTCTGTGCGGTTTAACCGCTAACACGTGAGCTGGAACGATTTGGGATTGGGACGAAATCTGAGTTGTAAACTCGCTAAAAAAATCTAATAAACGTCAAGAATGGAAATCTCATAGAGCACCAGGAGCCTCAAGCAGAGACGTCGAGAAGGCAAATGGCTAATGTAGCCGCTCATACAAATCATGCACCTGTAACTTTCCTTTTTCTTGGACATCTATACAGGTGAGACCTGAACCTGGACTCTATCCTGACTGTTGTTGAGACCCAAATCAAGACCCTGAAGCTACACACAACACACTGTCACACTGATGCCTCTCCAGCATTTTGTTTAAGTGGAGTGCGCTCACTCTCCAGCCACCAGCAGGTCTTTGACCTACAAAGTCACCAGGTTTTAACTGTTCCCCAGGGGCCCCCTTAAGCCTCTCACATGGAGCAAAGTGGTGTCTGGGGACTGTTCTGTTCAGAAAACCTCAAAGGGTACTACTGTCGATGTGTGTGTGTGTGTAGAAAGACAATGTGTGTGTGTGTGTGTGTGGCCTCTGATCCAGTAAAAAAAAAAAAACCTGCAACAGGTTACAATCCATCTCACTTCGTTTGTGTCGACGCGCTGCTGCTGCTCCTTCAGCTAGAAACCCATCCGTCCTTTTGTAAGTGCATGCATGTGTGTGTGTGTGTGTGTGTGTGTGTGTGTGTGTGTGTGTCTGTGTGTGTGTGTGTGTGTGTGTGACCCCCCATCAAGTGGACCGTGGTGCAGAAGATGAGCGGTGCATTGTGATGTGGTGTTTTTACCGTAGCTAAGGAGAGAATGGCATTACCATTCAAAAGGCCTGCTGTCGCGGTCGGAGGGGGTTTAACAGGGTTTTCTGCTCCTCTGGTTCTCAGCTGCTTTTACACACCACGATGTGTGTGTGTGTGTGTGTGTGTGTGTGTGTGTATGTGTGTGTGTGTGTGTGTGTGGGTTGTTTCTGTTTTTTAAGCATTAATATTAATACAAAAATAAAAAACAGTTGTTTTTCTGGTAAAAAAGCTGGCAGCTGTGAATTTTACCGTAATAAATACAACATAACCTTTTCTGTATTTCCCCTGCTTGGGATAAATGAAGTATCTCTATCTATCTATTTGTAATATTACAGTAACAGGATATTAGTACAGTTGATTTAACATTTAAGGTTTAAGGCGTTTTATTTCTACATTTTGAAAAATCTGTAGATTTTATGGTTAAAAAAAAACTGCCAAACCACAAAAAAAGTAAAATATTTCATTAAATATCAGTGTTTTACTGCACAATTAACAGTCTCTATTATAAAATACTACTTTATTCTGTATAAATTCCCTCAAGATGCCGTATAAATACACATTTCATGGTATTTTTTACTGTCTTTTACTGTTTGGCAGAAATCATGACATGAATATTTTCATTTAAACTCATAAACAGGTTAAAATGAAAAACATCAGATACCCAAATACATTTATTTATCTGTCTCTTTGAGGTTTTTGTGCTGTATAGTCCTCGAACCTTGAATTTTTTTGATATATGATCTATGATATATACTTGGTACCAATACCAAGACGATGAAAGAACTGAATAAACACACAGGCCACATATTTCTGCTGGTGACCATGCAGCGAGCGCCACGGCCCCAAAAACTGCAGTTCCTCAAACGTCCACTTGAGGCTGGCTCCAGAAGTGAGTCAGTCTCCATAAGTCCCCATGTTAATTAGTGTTGTGGATGGAAAAATGTGTGTAGCAAACAGCTGCCCACTGGAGTCAAAGGTCCACCTCTGCATGCAATGACTCAAAAAAGGTCTTCACCTTCTCTGCAGCCTCTGAGTCCTGCTGACTTGATTAAAAGAAGAAACGAAGAGCAGACAAACTCTAGAAGGAAGCAGAGCGAAAGAGTGACAGAAGGAGTTATTGTGTGTGCAGAGGCACGATATAAAGAGACGGTCGTATATCTGTCAGCGTCGTGTCCATGTCTTTATCTGCAAAGGTCGTGGACTGATTCACGCACAGGGCTGACCTCGGCGCGCCGAGTAACTTCACTTATTAGTCTTCAAAAAGGTTTCTGAACTCACCGCTGCAAATCTTATTTTGTAGGTATTTTGTCTGTTTCCTCCGAGTGTGTGTGTGTGTGTGTGTGTGTGTGTGTGTGTGTTCACGGGTGAGTGATTCAACAGCCTGAATTTATTGACTTTTTTGCATCACTATGAAGAGCCGTAAATTACCGGGGCGATCCCCGTCGACTCCCCCTCCCTCTTTCTTCTCTTTCTCTCCCCCCTCCCTCCCCCGCTGTCTCACTTTTCTTTCTTCCTTCTTCATCCGTCTGTGTCGGGGCACATTCGGAGGGCACCGGGGCTCCGACGGGAGGACGAAAGGGGTCGTAATTAAAAGTGAGGGGAACAAAGCCAGGGAGGAATTTCACATCAGAGAAAGTGACGAGGAACTAAAGGGTAAATTTACAGGTGCAACTAGATTAATTAGCTGTCAGTAAATGGTTATTGATCGCTGCACAAGGCAACACGAAGATAATCAGTTTACTGTCATAGGAAATATTCACATTTAAGGAGCTGAACTCAAAGAATTTGAAAAAATTACCCAAGAAGTTTAATCGAATTGCAAAATAGTTGAATAGAATACTTGACAATTCATTGTTGCAGCTGCAGTGTTCATCCAGAATCATTTTAATCAGCAACTGTTGCTAAAATTGCCCCAAAATTTGCTGCTCAAATGTGAATATTTGCTCCTTTTTTTCTTATATCATCGTAAAAAATTTGTATATTTGGGATAAACTGTCAGATTATCGCTTGAAGATGATTTCATGTTTTCATGATGATGAAGAAATATCAGATTAGTCGCAGCTCCACTTATAAGAAAACATTAATTTTAAAGCTAAACCTAAAGTTTTAACTTAAGTCAAAGTAAAGAATAATAATTGTAACTGCAAGCTGATTTACTGTGAACGCGGCGCGAGGAGCGCGTGTTTAAAAGTGATCTGCTGTTTTGTTTGGCGTCAGCAGTGAGGTAATACAGCCCTTAATATACAGAGAGACATTACACATTAAGACTATAAGTACGTCTCTCTTTAGAAGCTGTCACGGGTAACTTAAGTCTTCCATTGACAAACTAATATTGTTTAGATTATCGGATTAGAAACCCGTTTAGGGGATTTTGTTTAAAGTATTCAGTATTACCTGTACAGTACATGAAGCCATCAGCTTTATATGGATATCAGTAATCCATACTGCAGTTACCTCCCTGACGACTCTTCGGCGAACTCTCCCCCCCGCCGGGAAACATCCTCTCCGTCTGGGCGGTGATTGTGATGAAATTTCGAGTAACCCGTATTGTTATAACAAACAACAGCGCCGTGGTAGTAGGTAGTGTCTTTGGCAACTTCAATGAGAAAAGATGTTTGAATTATTTGTAGAAATGACGATGTGACCCGGTCAGTTCTCTGCCGACTCTTCGGCGAACTACCCTCCAGAAAACATCATCTGGGCAGTGAGAGCCAGTTAAGTCCTGATGATGATGATGATGGTGATTATGTGATGACATCTCAGGCAACCCACATTGTTACAACAAGCAGCAGTAATGTAGTAGGTGTCAGTTACTATGTAGAAAAGTGGCACCGACCTGGTCAGTCGCCTCTGCCGACTCTTCGGCGAACAGAGCTGGGTGCGTTGCTCTGTTTACTGATACGTGATGTGATTTCACTTGAACTCACAATGTCTAAAAATCTCCCGTCCTCATTCCTACTAAACCCCTCTGTTTTTTTCCCTTTCCTCATCACCTCACCTCACTTCTCCTCTCTGCCTCTTCCCGACCTCCATCCCTCGCCTCCTCCGCACATCTATCTGCCGCCTGGATCTCAGGCCTGCAGGCCGTGGAGATGTACCGACACGCCGAACACTTTCCATCCAAAAACACTAAACTGATCTGATCTGGTCATGGTACCATTAGTGTGTGTGTGTGTGTGTGTGTGTGTGTGACCAACAAATCATCTACCTATCACTCGCTCCAGGTAATTAAGATAATTTCAACAGATGTCCCCAGCTGGAGTGAAAGAGTGTAATTATAGAGGTATTTAGAGTGTGTGTGTGTGTTTGTGTCACACACACACACACACACACACACACACACACACACACATAAGGTTTGACTGATTGACAGTACTTGAGTTGACAGTCAGAGCTGTTTGTGTTAATTCATGTGGGAGTTACTCCAGAGCACAGTCCTGTTTATGAAGCCTCGGGTTAAAATAATACCACTACACACACACACACACACACACACACACACACACACTTTAAATACCTGTGTAATCACACTCTCTTATTACAGTGATGGATGAGTGTTGATGCACGGCTGCACTTGATGATCCACGAACAATACCGCTTAAAATGTTAGGATCACCTTCCGCTAACACGATACAGTCAGATTTCAAAAAGAACTCTATGTGTAGTTTATCTTTACAAATAGATTTTGGTTCAACCAGACCGACAACTGTAAGGACGGAAAGAGACAAAGAACCTCTGAGCAACAGTTCAGTTAGAAGTTGAAAAATCTGTGCAGATTCCAACAGGAACGGGTTCCAGTTTCAGCGTCAAGTGCACAACAATGCCTGAAACAAGATCAAATGAACAGAGTCTGGTAGAGTTAGCACCATTGGACTATCAGCTGACATACTATGGACCTTAAAGCAGTTCGATATGATCACTGAAAGACAAACAGTTTCAGTTCTGTTGGGTCACTTCCACTTTTCTGGACTGGAAAACAAATTTAAAATTGAAGGTATTTTGCTCACCAAAGTATTCTACGTTCTTACACCTTGGGGACATCTTTGGGGACAAGTATCAATCATTTATTTATTGTTCTGTTAAACTGTTTCAAATATAAATACTACTTTTGGTATCTGTTATAATATCAACATGTTGAAGGAAAGACAAAAAACATCAATATCGGAGGTGATCCCAAACTTTTGAGGGGTAGTGTTCGCCCAAAAATGGGACTCAGAAACATTATTGATTGATTTGGGAGCAATTCCAGTTGAGTTGTTGATTCGTTTTGAATCTACTGAAAGGCATGTGATGGTTCAAGGAATAGTCCAGAGACTTGTTTTGTTGTTTGAGACGTCAAAGTGCTGTAATAGAAGGACTGGGCGTGGAGCCCTGGGAACCAAATCAATTCGGTCAGACTGAACAATGTGCTTCTCCAACCCGCTTCAGGAGTACAAAGTCGAATCCCTTTCTGTTACGTGCGATATCAGTTTCCTCTTAAAGAAATCTTTATGTCCTACGTGAACTTGTTCCTCCGTTCACTGCAGATGTTGTCTCAGTTTCAGGATATTTGCGTGTTTGTGCGATTCACAGTTGCAATGTTGCAGAACAGCAAATGGAAAGATGTGAAGATAGTTAGTAGTCTACACAACCAGCCAGCTGCTTGGCCCGATATAAACATGTTCATGCAACACTCCCTCAATGATGCTTACTGTAACAAAGTTTTGGTTTTTTTTGCAGATATCACCTTGTGTTTGTTGTGACCTGTCTGAAGTTAAGTAAAATAAAGCAAATCAAAAACAAGTTGCATGACCCGGGTCACTCATATGCACCAAAGCAAACATTCAGAGGAAAACAAATAGGTTTGGATGGATGATAAGTGCATTGCATTCCTACTTTGAGCGGACAACATATGAAATAAGTGTTTGTCTAAGCAACAGGAAATTTACTGTATATGTTCTAAATTCCCATTTTTATAAGTGTAAGGCTAAAACAAACACAGAGATACACCTGCACAAAGAAATGTCCAGGTGAACGTCCAGACAGGATATGACCCAGACACTGATATACAGTATGTTGTCTTTCAGCTTCAAATCACTTGAACAATATCCTGTTGACAACTGTTGTAGGACGATTGGTCAGCCCATCGCTTTGGTCCAGACTGAATTATGTCATGTGTTGACGATGAACCTTGATAAATCGGCTCCAGCTCAACCAAACGTATGTCTGAATGGCCTTAGTTGATGTAATATAGAATCTTAACATTCACTCAATGGTCTGCCGCATTTAAGCTTCATTTAAGGTTCCCAAATGATGTACCATCATCAGTATTTTGAACTTGTAGTTGGCGCAACTCACGCTGTCAAAAAAGTTTATTTATTTCAGCAAAAGTCACACTCTAACAATCTTTTGAAAAAAGTATTTGAATGTTTTAAATCATGAATTTGGCGTAGGAACCCGATGGTGGCCAGTTCAAGTCCAGCATGGACCCTTAAGGCGCCTTGCACCGAACCCCCTAACTTCTCCCAGGGCAGCACAACCTTAGTTTTCCATGTTTACTAGCTCGCAGTCTTCTTCCTCCCTGTCTTTGGTTGGTTGAATTTGGGCAACTAAAGCTGCAGTGCATAAGGTGAAGGTTGGGTTTTTAATGTTTTTTGACTTACATCCATGACTCAGAGGCTTCAGAGCAAAAGAAAATAATCTTATTATTATGTATTTTACCACTTTGCCATTGGATTTTTGTGTTGGCGCCATTTTTGACAAAACTACAAAGCCACATGTCTGCAACGACGCTGATAGCTCAGAGATAAATGCAGTTTGTTTCAAACTAGACGTCTGTGACGGCTTCGTGAAGTCAGTCAATATATCTTCAGTGTCGAACAGGGGTGTGCTTTTGAAATCTACAGGATTATACCGTCCAAAAAGACGAGCCCTGTGGGCTCTAAATAAATAAAAGAAGCATGAAAATAAAAGCACATAGGTGGCAGGCATTTTGTTTTTTGGACCCACATGAGTGAAAGAGAAAGTCAATCAGATAACGAGATACCCTAAGTTAATGGGCACAGTATCTTGATCTAGATAAATAAACACAAACAGACAAGTGATTATAAAGTCGGAACTTGAATTTTGCTGCTCGTAAATCAGCATGCTTCTCTGTTTACATCCCAAATTTAGACTCTACATATGCAAAGTTTCAGACTGTGATTTTTTTTTTGGCCAGTTACCTATTTGTTGAATTTCTTCTCGTGCTTTGATTCCTCCCAACCTTTAATAAGCAGCTTAAATCAAATGTGTGACAGCCGAAACAAAAACAAGTGTGATTGTCCCCAGAACACTCAGTGTATATCCTCATCTTAAGGGATTGCCCAGTCAATGCACCCCGTTGGCATGTCGGATATGTGTTGTTTGTCTGGTTTGAACCCAAATAAGATGCACAAAGAGGATAGAGGCACACAGTGATTTAATTTCAAAATAAGATGTATAAAGAAGAGTTTTATTGTGAAATTGAGAGACATGTAGCAAATGTCTTTTGTAATGAGACGCACAAAGAAAAGTGTTTCACTCTAAGACAATATGCAGAACTTGTTTACTAGCTCGCAGTCTTCTTCCTCCCTGCCTTTGGTTGGTTGAATTTGGTCAACTAAAGCTGCAGTACATGAGGTGAAGGTTGGGTTTTTCAATGTTTTTTTGAAGCATTCGTGGTATATTTGTATTCTAAAAGCCTCTAAATTCATGTGCAGTAGCTGTTTACTGAGCCAGATTTTGGTGGTGGGGGTTTATAGGCCTTAACATTACAAGACATGTTTATTTAATTCATTACATTGACTTTGGTGCAGCTCACGTAACACCAGTAGTCAATTCAAAAAGCAGCGTCCCTGGAGTTCTTAGATCACTCTAACAGACTGAGCCGTTTCAGACAACAGCCCTCCTTCACAGCCGCTTTTGAATTCCTCAGATTCCCTCATTTGCAAATGTTGAGTTCCTATATGAGGTCTCTCCAGACCATTAAGCCCAGTGATCCTGACCGCCCGCCCCCTGCAACCAACAACACGACATTCCTGACCTCTGCGATTCCACTCTGATCCACTGCACTGCAAAGCCACTTTCATTCCTCCCTCCCGAGGTCCTTCCTCTGTTTCTGGGTCAGGGAGTCGGAGGAAGGGATGAAAGCCGAGGGAGGACGAGGGAGATGGAGACGGAGGAATGTTGACTTTGATAGCACGATTGTTTTTTCTACTTTTTTTAGATCTTGAGGCAAAAAATAAGTATATCTAACATGTGCATTTCTTCCACCAAACCTTAATTCATTTTAAAACGTTTCTACAAACTTTTCAAGCACTCTTAAGGCCAGTCCAAACCTCAGACTGATGTTACGAGAGAAAGCAAGAGATGAATGTAGTGATGGAAAGGAAGGAAAGTTTGTTTCAAAGAGAAAGTGTGTCAGGTAAAAGCAGCTGTGTTGGGTCTACATGTCCTTCTGCTGACAGGCGCGAACAAGTGGTGACGGACAGCTATGTACGTCTCTTGTCCTGTCATGTAACGCATGAGGAGATAGAGGAGACATGGGAGATAGAGGAATGTATATCGCACACACACTTGGCAGCAGGTGAGGTGATGAGTTCTATATCGCCTGATGCATGGCTGGTAAATGTATTCGACTTTTGAAGGGACTGAAATACGTTTTTTTAGGTTCTTTCATTGTTTTTTCTTTACCTGACCTCCACATCCGTTTCTTCGTTCCATCACTGTCCCGACACGCTAATGTCGGGCTGAGAGGCTTGTTGGTTGATGAAATAGCAGGAAGACGGATGTGTCTGGAGCTCTCGCAGTTCAGCTATTTACATCTGTCATTTTAACCACAGTGTAGAAGAAGTGGACTACATCGAGAGGTACACCTGGTTTTAGGAGCTGTCCTTCATTTCCTGCGTCCCTCATCATTTGTTTCCGTCTTTAGGGGCACCGTCACTCCCCTCATCTTTGGCCTCATGAGCGGAGGGAACATCTGGAGGGGGAATCATTTGGCTTCTCATCCATGTGATTGATTTTGTCCCACCTTGTTAGCTTGTCATCTCGGTCTAACTTGGACAAGAGGTCACATACCGAGTAGAAGTTAGTGTTAGAAGATCCCGTGTAGCATGCAGAGCTGTGGTTTAGCAGCTGATTTTTGGATGTGTGTACTAGTTTTTTAAGTTCTGGGTTCAGTGTTCAGTGACTCAAAGGCTTTAGACCAAAAGAAAATAATCTTATTATTATGCATTTTACCACTTTGCCATTGGATTTTTGTGTTGGCGCCATTCTTGACGAAACTACAAAGCCACATGTCTGCTCAGAGATAAATGCAGTTTGTTTCAAACTAGACGTCTGTGATGGCTCAATATATCTTCAGTGTGCTACACTTTCCCACACTGCCGAACAGGTGTGTGATTTCATCACGGCTGCGCTTAATCCAACTTGTGCAATAGTTCGTTTTTCCACTGTATCTGAGGCTCTTTGGAAATCTACAGGATTACACCGTCCAAAAAGACGAGCCCTGTGGGCTCTAAATAAATAAAAGAAGCATGAAAATAAAAGCACATAGCTGGCAGGCATTTTGTTTTGATGAGTGAATGAGTCAAAGAGAAAGTCAATCAGATAACGAGATACCCTAAGTTAATGGGCACAGTATCTTGATCTAGATAAATAAACACAAACAGTCAAGGGTTTGCCTCGAGCTTGAGTTTTGGCATTTTATTATGTGATTATAAAGTCGGAACTTGAATTTTGCCGCTTGTAAACCAGCATGCTTCTCTGTTTACATCCCAAATTTAGACTCTACATATGCAAAGTTTCAGACTGTGATTTTTCTTTTGGCCAGTTACTTACTTGTTTAAATTTCTTCTCGTGCTCTGATTCCTCCAAACCTTTAATAAGCAGCTTAAGTCAAATGTGTGACAGCCGAAACAAAAACAAGTGTGATTGTCCCCAGAACACTCAGTGTATATCCTCATCTTAAGGGAAAGTCAAGTGCACCCTGTTGGCATGCCGGATACGTGTTGTTTGTCTGGTTGCCGGGGGAACTTACTCGCCTCGTTTCCAGGTTTGTTTGGTAACATCCTAACTCCCACTCGTCTTACCGTCCGGATCCCGAGGCGAGTTGTTAATGACTGCCTTGTTGTAGTTCAGTAACTAAACGTCACTCAAACTATGAGGTTGTTTGATAAGCAGGAACTTGGTATGACTGATATATAGTGATAGAAGAAGTAGTAAAAGTGTAAGTTTGACAGTGTAAAAGTACTTACATGTAAAAAGTTGTTGCAACTCAACCATAATGATTGATATAATGGGCCACAGACAGTGTTATATTCATTATTGTTAATTTAAGCGTAACTTTTATGTTGTAATAAACTTTTATGGGTGGTTTAATCCACAAAAACGCATCATATTTTATGAATTTATCAGCTGTTAAACAAATGTAAAGGAGAAAAAATAACTAACTAAATAAAAGACGAGTGTGTCACAATGCCGAGATACAATACAACCGGTTGCTTCGTCTTATCTTTTATCCACAAAGCCACATTAATAAAAAAAAAACTGTAATTACAATAATTACATTCACACAGATCTGTTAACAACATCTAATCACAGCTCCAGGAAACATTTAACTTGTTTGTAACAACACGAGCTCGCTCATATTTCCACATATGAAGCTAGACGGTGACACGGCCTCTGTAAGCGGCTCGTTTGGTATCCAGGCACGATGCAATGTTTCCAGACCGCCATCCTAAACATCTCTCAGCGGATGCCTGAGCGCCTCGCATGGATACCGCAGACTGCAGGCGCGGTATGTGGCGCGATATATATGGCTGGCTCTGCGGCGTCATTACGGAGACCGTTCAATTACACATGGTATATGTGAAAGAAATACTTGGACGCGGCTCGCATTGCGGTGCACCTAGATACCGAGAGTGGACCGAGATAAATCCTGGTTCCATAAAAGAGGAGTGGACAGGAAGCAGACAGCTGAAAATCACGGTTAAAGGACGTTTATTCATCAGTGTCAGCGTACAGTGGGAACTGTCGGAGGTGGCTTTGTCTTTATCTATACGTTGGGATTTATTTCAGAGGTTACTCATCCAGAAGAAACACTGACCCTCAGCACTGACTTAATAAGTCTGATTCATAAAACCAGCCTCTGCATTCCTTTATTTTGTGTTCACGTTGCGTGCAGACATGCCCGTTTTTTCCCCCCCTAGATAATGTCAAACCCTCGTTTCGCTCCGACACGCCAACAAAAAAACCTCCCAACCTTTCCCAGTCCAAGCTCTGCTGTGAGTCCTATTATTGTGAACATCACTGCAGGCGAGCCATTGTCTACGGCATCCAGATTGATGTTTTTTTAATAATAGAAGTATGTCATCACAGTCTCGCCTCCAGGTACCTTCTGTCTTCTGTCTGTGGCAGAGGCTGCTGGCTGAAGGGTTCCTCCAGCTCTGTCGGAGCATGCTGAAATATGCAAGCGAACTGCAGCGGCGTGCAGCTTTTTCTTTTGGCATCACTCCGATCAAGGGTTTATAAAGTCATATTTTTAAAAACTCTGTTTCAACTAGTAAGAATGAGACATTTTAGACCAGCAGCTCGAACATCAGAAGCTGTTTTCATTCAAGCGGGGGATACGTTCATGATAAATGTCTGGAATTGTTGGAAGATGCAGCGATGCCAGCCTGCAATTTCCTCACCGTCTAAGACAGTTATTGAACTTTGAGGAAAGATGCAAAGCTGTGCTCCAGAAAATATGCCCAGAGTTTGTCTTTGCAACAGATATCCACAACAAAGAGGAGTAAAACACTCAAAGAAGAATTGTCTTCTGTCTAAATTTGCAAAAAGTAAAAAGTTTTTCTACAAAAAAGTGACATTTAGTTCCAAATGAGATATAAAAAAGTATTTTTTTTGTCGTGAGATTTCTTTAAATACAATAGGTTTCAAAATAAGATGTTTAAACAAGAGCTTTATTCTGAAATTTAGACACATCAGGCATTTTTTTCCTGTAATAACGTGCAAAGAAAAGTCTCGAAGTATGACGGACAAGGAAGAGTTTAACTTTAAAATATGACGTACATCTTAAACACAGCAGTTTCATTTCAAAATAAGATGCCCAAATGAAGCTTCTTCCTTCAAAATAAAAGTTTTTAAAGCAGTTTTGATCCAAAAAAGGATGCACAAAGAGGATAGAGGCACAAAGTGATTTAATTTCAAAATAAGATGTATAAAAAAGAGTTTTATTGTGAAATTGAGACACATATAGCAATTGTCTTCTGTAGAAATTAGTTTTACTTCAAAATAAGAGTTTTTAAAGCAGTTGTGAGCCAAAAAAAAAAAAAAATCAACACAGGAAGACGAGCGTTCAGGATCCATTAGCAGTATTTCTAGCAACACCTGAACTGGCTGTGTTCATGGAGCTGTAAAGCCGTGATGACAGATGTTCAGGCTGTGTGCAGTGTTTGTTTAAGGTGTCCGATCTTTGCGTTAGTCCGCAGCTTCCTCTCCCATTGTCAGCCTCAACACCTTGAAGTGTAAGTGAGCGAAGCCACAGGAAGTCGCCTAAACCGCCTTAAACGACCACGTCACCTGCAGCGCTTCACTTTCATCACCGCTCACCACAACCGCAGCTTCCTCAGAGCTTCACCTACATGAGCGCATACATCGCCTGCGGACCTCCAGCACTAAAGAAAGGCATTATGTTATTACTTTACATGTGTGTGTGTGCGGCTCTTAACTTCACAGGTGGGAGTCGACAACTTTGTGATTTAGTAGAGTGACCTTTTAAGTGCAGTAAAAAAAAAAAAGGGGGAGGTTTATATACATTTACCCAAGAAAAGAGTGTCCTAGAACCAAGAAAACAAGAAACCAAAGAACTGATAACGTGTAAAATAAATTTAACAAGTATCAAAGTTTTTATTCGTCTAAAACCAACTTCACAATTTATTTTAAGCTTTACTTTTAATTTATCCAAACGTGAGAATCCAACGATATCAAACATGTTTAAAGAAAAAGGTCATAAGACTGTAAAACTGAACAATAACATTTCATTTATAACCTTCCATGTTGCACCATTAATAAACTCTAATGTCTTTAATTCACTTTTATATTAAACTACTGACTCATATGACCGGTCAGTCACCTCTTGTCACCTCTGGGCCTCCGTATTTAGTTTCCAGTGTGTGTCAGATTTAAGGAGCTCTATTTACAGAATAAGACACATAATATTCATGAGTTTATAATTATGTTTTTGTTGCCCTTGAATTAGTTTTTTTTATATCTACAGATGGCACAGGGACAAAACTAACCTCTATGCTCTAGATACGGCCTCCATATGTATATTTATATTTATATTTATATTTATATTTATATTTATATTTATGCACCGTATATTCTCAAGAAGCCACAACTACAGCACCAGATGGACACACACCGGACCTTTAAATTAACATTTTAAATGTAGATTTTCTGTCCTAAAAACTAAATTATAATGTAAGATTGTCAAATAATTGAGTCCCCTGTCTTGTCCCCTCTCTTGTCTCCTCTCTTGTCCTTCAGCGTTCCTATATCTGAATCCTTCGCCCCCTCCTTCCCCTCCTCGCTCTCCTTTCTGTCCGTCCCCATTCACAGCTTCAGGCTGTATTTTACTGGTTCCCATCAAAGTGTAATGGTCTGTAGGTAACTCTGTTGTTCTGGCTTCTCCTCTGTCTCTCTCTCTCTCTCTCTCCCACACATTCACATACAGACTCATATACATGCCTGTCTGTGTGTTCAGGACAAAGAGAAAGAGGTGGCTCGGATCACAAAAGACGGAGCGTCAGGGTGATATTTTAACCTCACCATGCTGCTTTAAGAGCTGCTGAAAGGCTGACTGACTAGGAGGAGGAGGGGGGGGTCTGTAGCATAGCATAGCATAGCTGGGATTTTCTTTCCCGCCTGCAGGCTGCTCATATGTGAACACACTCCAACACACACTGTGTGTTCACACATGCCTCGTTGCATTGCTCCCCGTCAACCTGTAAACAATTTCCACTTAGTTATTCTGGCATCCTGTAACAAACAATGTCAATTGACCTTGGTTACATGTTTATCACGTTTTAAAGGGATAAATTAACATATATTTGTGTTAAATACCCACAGAGCAGAGCAAAAAGCAGGTAAACGTGGGTAAAACTGAGCTGTCTCTGGCTAAAGTTCAAGAATTTTGATTTGATTTGTTTGTTTACGGATTAAAATAGGATGCAGCACGTTAAGGAGTCAACTTTAGAGATGTTTGAAGGTTTACTTTCCAACTCTGGACCTTGCTGGACTAGTCTTTATGCTAAGCTAAGCTAATCACCTTCATTCCTAACGTACAGACATGATGTTGATATCAAATATATTTGCATTTTTTCTGAGTGTTTAAGTGTTAAATGGCTACAGAGCAGGAGGGTGGGTGGTGGTAAGGTAAACGTGGGTAAAACCGTAGTGTCTCTGTTCAAAAATAAGTTTGTTTACGGATTAACCCACAAGCACGTGAAGTAATTCATTTTAAAGTGTTTGTATTTTCCAGCTCTGGACCAGCAGCATGGAAACTCTATTTAATGAGTGTGTCTAACAAACCGTGTCTCTTGTTATAGTTGGTGAAAGAATCTCAAGGTCTTCTTCAAGGTTCCTCGAGAGCGCTGGCCAAAATGAAGCAGCTTCGCTTTACTGTGCGGCTTCTTTTTTTTCCGTAGAGTTTCGTGAACCGTTACCATTTAAGGACATTTCAGTGTACGCTCCGAGACGTCCTTGGAAAACCCTCCGACTGAGAAGAGCCACTCAAAACTCGACTGTTTTAAACACATTTCTTCACAATCTTTGACAAATCTGTCAACAAAAGTTTAGAAAAAGCACGCTGAAGGTGTCACACTTCACTTCACACGTCTCTTCCATTTAAGGACATCAGACTGTGCACCGAGTGTGTTAACACTATCAGGGGATTCACTGGACTCCTTCATAAGAGAGTTTGTGGTAAAAACGTTCCCAAAAAGAGGCTACAAGTTCATACTTTATTTACTTTTTGAAAAATATATATTCATATTAAAGGACCCAGATCATTCTGTAATATTGTATAACCTCTAAAACAACAATCCAGACATTGCATTGCTTCATGATAAAAGCAGCAGGATGTAAGAAGCCGAGTGGGAACATCGTCGTAGTAACACCTCTACCAGCTCCAGGGTGCTGCTCTCAAACTGACCCTGACCTCTGACCTCCCTGCAGGGGATCATATCACCATCAGTCCGATTTTTTTTATACTCTCTGATGTGATCCAGACTGACCCCACCCGTCTGGTCCTCCAGGCAGGTTAAAACAAACACCACCACGGATTTATTTAAACAGACTTTTTCCAAGTTCGTTAGTCACCGTAATAAGTGAGATTTAATGGGCTGACGCAGATGCCGTTAGTTAGTCGAGAGGGTAAAAGTGAAATTTAATGGAGTGAACGACTCTTGCGGTCTTATTGCACCGCCGCAGGGTGTCCCAGGTGTGTTTGTGTGTGTGTGTTTGGGGTCAGCAAGTGGAATTTCACCCCTGTTTGTGATCAGACGACTTAAAGGGGGATGGATGGATGGATGCACTTGTCTTGGCTTCCTTCTTCCTCACGTTGCCCCCTGTGGTCAAAAAGAGGAACTCAAAGGTTTGGGTCATCTGACGGGGATTTTGTCTCCTCAGCTCTTTCTTTTATATAAAACACACACTCAGCGATGAGTCACGGCTCAACCCTTGTGGTTTTGATGCTTCTGTCTGGCTGCACGGTAGCCGTACAAGCAGACTGCGGTGGCGGCGAAATGCACGCTCTGTTATTCATGTGGGTTCAGGTGTTTGCACAGGGAGCTCCACTTCAATCGACGGCACGTGAGGTAGATGCAGCTGATGGACGGACGGAGGGTGACTCAGCAGAGGGGAATTTTTTGTCTGTCTCAGAAGAGTCAGAGAAGAGTTTTTTATGATGTTTGGGGTGATGTCTGAACTTTAGCCACAACTCATCTGGCTTGTGGTTGGTGCTGAAGAATTACAGAAGCTGAGGTTAAAGAGGAAATTGAGAGAATAACAAAGATAATTATGTCCGTCAGTTAGTTAAATTATACATTCCTTTAAAGTTTAACTAAATATGTAAAATATCTTTGAGTTCTCTTTGTAATAATTTAATTTTCATGCAGTCTTTTGCCTGTCATGACTACGTTTTCGTTGCTTTTTCTTGTGTTTTAATTAGTTAACCTGTAGTCAACGCTCACTACAAGGTTCCTACATTTTTCCTGGAGCTATTATCGGCATTTCATGGTCTTTATTAACAAAGGAAAGTGTTTTATGACCATTAAACCATGGCGTCACCCATTGGTTTGTGGCCAATTGTCTTAAAGCCTCGAGTTTGGAATTATGTTAGTTGCCATCTTGGGTTTTTTTGGAGCCAGAAGTGACCATCGTGAAGAAAGTTTGCAGAGGACATAAATCAAGTGGGAAGTTGTTGGCCTGTTTTTACATTAGACTCAATACAATCAGGACTTTTTGTTGCAGCCATGCAAGTCGCCCCCTTCTGGCCTTTAGGAAGAATGCAGGTTTAAGACACTGAGTCTCATTGGTTTAAAACTAGGACTGAAAATAGTGATGAGACGACAGAAAGATAACGTCTATGCCTCCCAGCAACTCCAGAGTTGTGTTTTCTTTCAGCCTGGAAGTGACGAATTCACCCAAACATACACTCATAGATGCATATATCTCCGTAGAATACATAATAAATACACCATAAACTACAGAAGCCTGTCCAGGGACACACATACCTGCCATGCATCGTGCTCTTTGAGTACACACAAAAGTGAAATCTGTGTCCAGTGCTCACACCGACTCGACAAGGGGGAGAAAAAAGCCGAGGAGTGAAGTTGCACCTCTGTCAGTGTTACTAAAAATAGGTCCCCGTTGGCAGTGCTTGGTTGGCAAAGCCGGGCGGTAACCTGAGGTGCGCGTTGGCTCAGTGATTCTACAGTGCAGCAGAGCTCAGCTGGTTTCTGGCGCATCATGGTATCTATGGCGACCTGGGAATTTAAAGGAAATCTATGAATACTCGATTTCTTGTGCGTTACATGTGAAGTAATAGAAAGTATGTTGTTAGATTAAGGGTGAGGTGGTCTCGTTTCTTGGACCTTGTTTGTAACCGGGACTGTTTTGAAAGGCTTGATGTTGCAGATGGTTATGAGTTGGAAGAAGCTGGACCTGACAACAGAATTATTGATTATCACGTCCCCACTCTCCCTGCAGTGTGCACGAGCCATCGCAATCAACCGGATAAACCCCACACCGAGTGAACCATCACCACATAGAAGAGAAGGAGGTCAATGTGACGGTTTAGGAAAGAAGCAAGAGTGGTTAAGGTTAGGATAGCTGCCTGGGAAGACGGTTTGTTCGAGGATATCCAACCAACAAAAACAGGTATATAGACGAGATGTTGGGATCTGCCATCAGCCAAAGACTGTTCTGGTTAGGGATGGAGACTAAGTGGTTAGGGTTAGAAGACCCTTCTGGAAAGATCCAAGGTCCAAAGGAAAACATGTCGACGAGATGTTTAGGGTCTGGATTGAGCCGGAGACTGAGTGGTTAAGGTTAGACATGGAGCCTAAGTGGGTGGAAGAGTGACTGAAGCTCTGGGTGTTGACATGAACAGTGATGCATCAAGTCTAACACAACCTCTGGTCGAGCTTAGCATAAAGACTTGAAACAGGTGGAAACAGCTAGCCTGGCTCAGGTAGACACGCAAACATACATGCGTCGGAGACACAAACACACAGGGGAGTGTTAGGGGGCATTTATCCTTTCACGTCAATCCATGGGGACCGGCTGATCGGTTTACACTTGTTGTTCGAACGAAACCTTAAACTACACCGGCGAAGGCGTTTGTGTGTGTGTGTGTGTGTGTGCGTTTCCCCGTGGGCCTCTCGGTAAGGACAGAGCTATGTGACGAGTTCCTTTGCTCTTGCGAGGCACATTAGCTGTATCTCGGATTTCTGCCCTCTAAATATACGAGCTGTAATCGCCGTCCTATTGTGATGTATAGACAAAAAACTCCACGTACACATTTTTGCACAAATCCCTCCAGGATACAAAAACTGAAATCATGCAGGTGAAACCAGATCTCGTTCCTTTCTTTCAGGGGCTCCCGTCATTCCCTCCACCTCTGTGGAAGATTATTTTCACACCATCAGCCCCACCTGTGCACCATTACACCCTCTTTTCATCCCAGCTCTGCCTCCATCTGTACCTGTTGGGAGCCATTACTCCTTTTACCCCGCTCTGGTCGCTTTTGTTAATCGGTTTACTCCTCTATTATCCACCTCTCCATCCCTCACTCCATTCACCTCTCCTCTCTTCAAAAGCCCCTCGTCGCCCCTCCGGGCGAGGGGTGTTTTAGTGTAGTTCAAAGGTGGTTATTACCGTAGCACTTATCAAGAGGGTGGGCACTGTCGCTTCGTGTGTGTGTGTCTTTACATGCCTGCAGTTTTTTTGGGGGGGAAGCTTTGTTTACTTCATTATTAACCGGAGAAACATATGTAAAAAATCATTTAGCACAATTAAAGGATTTTTCTGGCAGCAGCTCAAAAAAACAATTTTCTCAGGATTTGTCGATAAACTCTCGATAACAGTAATTATGTTTAGTAATATTGAAGATAAGGTTTTTACACTTTATTTAAAGTATTCATTTGTGACGCCAGGCACAAGGGACGGGTATAATACCATGAACATGTTGCATTATGCTTCGGTTATTTGATCCAATCCTTGTTATCTTATAGACAGTTGCTATGTCTCAATTTTCATACAATGAGCTCCAGCAGCTTCCTTGGACGCCATTTTCACAATGCTTGGTGGCCGCGACCATCGTCGTTCCACTTTTCGACTTCTTGTGACAGCGTAAATTCACCTACGTACACAAAACAGCAAGTGTAAGCATGGAAGTGCAAGGACTGTGGATTTACTAGTATTTCATCAGTATCCACTTTAAACTCAAAATCTATGAATTTCTACTTGTGACAAAGAAACAAAGCGTGTTTCATTTATCTACCTGTTTTACAATATTTAAACTGTCTGTCAGGTTAAATCCATGTTTACCACGCTGCAGTGTGTCTCCTGTCAGCTCTGTTCATGCTCACCAGCCAGTGTTAACATTATTCTACGCTAATGGATCCTGCTGTATGACAGCCTGAATGTGTATTGTAAATGTTATCTTTAGCATCATGCGTCTTGCTGCCTGCGCTTTGATGCTCTAATTGAAATCAAATCACAACATAAATACGTCTTTGCGGTCTAATTTTATTTCCTCATGAATACAGTGTGTAATGTCTCAGTCTGTCTTGAGTTAGGTAATTTGTTGAACTGTCAAAACATTTTGTGGTCTGATATCAACACATAAAACTTAAACAAGGGAAGCAAATGATTTATTAGAGTAATAATCCCCTCAGTGAAACAGGCGCATGTAACTCAAATCAAACCCAGATGCTGGAAAACAAAAGGGATGTTTACTTGTGGAGCTTCAAATCCGTCTTTTTGTCACGTTTGGCCAGGTTGCCTTGTTTTCTTATGCGTTGGCTGCCAAGATGAAATTGAGGGGATTAAAAAAAAAGATGGAGATAACAGAAAGACAGTCGCTGCCTTTGTTTCTGCTCGGCTCTTAATGAAGATGTTTGAGGTGCATGTCAAAGAAGATCTTAACTCTTGGTGGCTGAAATGCTGATACAAACTTCAAGATAAATCTGTCAACCGTCAAAGACTTTGCACTAATGTTGCTGTGGAATCAAATCAATGAGCAGAACATCTTTAATGAAGTACTTTGATTTGTTTGATTTCCTTTGCTGGATTAGATTAAAGACAAACAAGGTGTTACTTTCTAGTTAGTCCAGAAACTGAATTAAACATACTTTTAAACTCAAGATGCATGTCCAATATCATCTTAAAGTATCGAGGGTATGTCGTGGATCTGACTTTAAGGTGCTCTTTCTCGACCCTTAACCAAAAGTTCTGGTTGGCAAACTTTGTCCTAACCGAAATGTCTTCTTGAAGAAAAGTGTAGCCTGTGGTCATTTTGTCAAGTTTTCAGTTTAATCATCATAAATTTTTCCACCCTCGCATTGTCTCATTTCACAAGTAAAAACATGACAATCGGCAGAAAGAACCTTTGTGACAACTGCTCTTTCATTGTGCCAATCTATCGTTGGCTTGTCAGTAATTTATGGCTGATTTACACCTAAACATACGTTTCATCTGCTCCATTGCTCATGATGTGTTCTTCCTCCCCCCCTTCTTTGTCTGCGCTCTTGTCCGGACAGCGTCTTACAATTTGTCTTGGCTCCGACCTGAGCCTCTTCATTTGTCTCGCTGTGTTCGACTGCAGATTTGTGCTGCATGCAACGTCTCGTTGATCTTTTTTGTTGCAGATGGGATGACGTCCTTAAGCTTGCGGCGTGAATCTGCTTGTTCGTGGTTGTTTGCGCCCGTTTTGCCAGTGGGCAGCCGGCCGCCTTTTTTGGCACACTGTAAGTTAAGGAGGTTTGTCCCAAGTGTGTCTACGTCTGTGCTGAAAGGTGGAGGACGTGCAGATAAATTTAGACAGGAGTTTTTCTTTCAACATCATCGGTCATAAAAATGATGATGAATTATTTCCATTTGCAATGGGAGAGATGATTAAAACAATGGCAAAAAACTTGCAAGCTTGGGGAATCCCAACAATATCATGATTGAATTATGTGATTGCCAAAGGTGTTCTCATGTTTCCATACGTTCTTTTCACTTGTTTTTTATTTGTTCCAAGTTTAAAAATGAAACTTTCTGCCTGATATACGTTTGAAAATGTGATTCTTCTGACACTAAACAGACCACTGCAATGATTGTTGACCCTGCATGAACTTTAAAAGTGACACACCGTTCTATACTTGGTAGTTCGGATCTATTTTCATGTCACCATCCTGCACTGCAGTGATGAGCAGGCGTGAGAGAAACCAGACCTCTACCGGAAGCTCATATTCTCACGATGTGGGTAGTCGGAGAGGCTGGACGTCTGAATACCAGTAGGGGGGGTTGCGGTGGGAGTCTGAGCTTGGAAATTCAATAAGAAGTAGGTGAGGAACATGTGACCTCTGTGTTGGTGTCGGTTGTCTGGGTAACGGTATTTCTGTCCACATTTGTGCAATCCACCACGTTGTTTCCAAAGTATTGGGGTTGAATACAAAATCAGTGTATTTCTACACATTGTTCTTGGGCTGAAAACATTAATGATTGGTTTGGAGTCTCCTTAAAACTGTCCACCATCACCCACAGGGGTCTCCAATAAACTTAATGTAACAAAAGGACCTCTAAATCATTAGAAGTTATCACAGTGAAAGTGAAATAAAGATATTTGGTTTGGGATTTTGAGTTTTTGGTGAGAGAAACTCTCACTAGTTGACAAATTTGAACAAATCAGAGATCTAACACTATATTTTCCGTCCATAAAATACAAAAGTCACCATGAAACTGGACACAGCTTCTTGCTGACACCCAACAACGACAGCAAACTCTTGAAACATTAAACTTTCAATAAGTAACCTTGATTCATGCATATCCGTTTGGATGTTCTGGCCATTGAAGCATGTCCGCAACAGGCATTTGAAGCATTCATGACATATAAAACTCGCGTGAGCACCCATTAACAGGCAAGGTCGGGCAAGACATCACATCAAGCCTTTCGCCTGATAACATCTACTTTTTAGTGAGCTGAAATACCAGACACAGGACCCGAGGATACATAAACCAGTATAAGTGGTATTAGCAAAAACATGTTACTTCGCCGCTATACTGCGTGCGTGCCTGTTCTCGCCCCCGGTTCATTTTGTTCTTAAAAAACATGATAAAATTGCTAAATTTCCACCCTTAAGTCTTTAATTATGTTCAAGAAGAAGAAAAAAAAAAGAGAGATAGAGTTAAGAGAAAGAGAGAGAGGGAGAGACAACAAGGCCAGGCAGGTAGAGTCTTAATCCTGTCTAATAGCAACGTTTCTGTTCCATCACGACTGCAGAATCCTTAGCCAGAGGAAAGAAGGAGTGTGTGTGTGCAGTAAGGTTATAACTGCAGGTTTTTACATGTGTGCAAAAAAGGCACGAATGAAGATCTTCTAAAATGTAAATGTAATTCACGATGACAGACATCAGACATCAGACGACCTCATCATCATCAACAGTTTGAATTAAACGAAAGCTCCCTGTGCAAATCCATCTATATCAATCCCAAATGGTTCTTTTCGACAGTTTGGTGACGATATGTTTATATTTAAATGGATTATTTTCACAGTGGTCATCATGCAGAAGAGGTCCAGTTCAGAAACTCATCCTTAGATTATAAAAACGAAGCGTTCATGTCTTGGCATCACTCATGTTGCAGCTGCTTCATATGTCCTAAAGTATTTGTGGATTTTAGTTAGTATTAATAATCAAGAGTGACTAATTATCTAATCTTGCTGTCTTTGACCTAAGTAACTAAAAGCTTTAAAATACGATATTTGCCTCTGACGTCTTTAAATCACTTGTTTTGTCCAAAACTCAAACATATTCAACTTGATATGAAACAGAGAAAACTTTCTGGATTTTGTGTTGCAGCTGCATGTCAAGATATCAGTTAATATGTTCTATACATATATTAATATGTTGTGTTACCGTTTGATTGATAGATTGACAGTTTCCCCATGGCGATGACAAATTTCTGTGATGTTGTATCTCAGCTGTCAGTGAACTCGGCAGTCACAGTGTTGCTTCACACTCATGAAGAGGTATTCGCTGAGGTCAGATCCGATTTCAGGATGGCGGGAGAGAATTTGCATATTAGATAGATAGATATACTTTATTTATCCCAAGCTGGGAAATTATAGTCATCATTATTAGTGAGCAAGTTTGGACTTTCTTTTTGGCAAAGCCTTCAAAGTTATAGTGTGTGTGCTTCGTTTCTAATGTGTTGACACATTAGCTGTAAGGAGTCAGAGGTGATTGATGAGATGTACTGTAATGTGTGTTTCAAATGTCAAGTGTTTCTTCAGGATTCCTACAAGCGTTCAGCAGGATTTGATCCAAGAACTCCTGAAGGTGTTTAAGTTCAGAACATTCCCTGACAGCAGTGCTGGGATGTAAAGAAGTTACTCAACACATGTACTTTTCAATGCACTGCTTTTATAAGTAAAACTCTTTAAAACAGAAATTCTATTTTATTATAAATTAAAATATGCATCAGTGTATAAATTCACTGAAATGAGTTCCACCTTTACCAGCTGCAACTTACTATTACCAAATTTTGTTTTCCAGTCGATTCACTTAGATAAAAGTCCAGTACAGTGGTCCCTCGTTTATCGCGGGGGATACGTTCTAAAAATAACCCGCAATAAACGAAATCCGCGAAGTAAGTTTTACAATTATTATACATGTTTTAAGGCCGTAAAACCCCTAACCACACACTTTTATACACTTTTCTCAGACAGGCATTAACATTTTCTCACATTTCTCTCTTATTTAAACTCTCTCAAAGTTCAAACTTTCGCAGATTTAACAAAATTAAGTACAATACTGTATTAGTAAATGAAACCGTATTTCACAGTTCCTCTGACGGTGCCGCTCCGCTGTAACGGCTTTTTCCTCTGAAGGTGCAGGGTTTTTTTCCGAGTGCAGAACATGCAACGCATTTTGTGCAGTACTCCCTTAGCCAATCAGGACGCCGAACACAATGCGCGTTCATAATGTACAGTACGTTGTAAAAAAAGCATGCACAATTACACTGAAAAAAATCCTCGAAACAGCGAGTCCGCGAAAAGTGAACCGCGTTATATCGAGGGACGACTGTATACACAAATCACCTGGTCTAATGTCTTTGGTTTTTTGTTGTTGTTGTTGTGTTCAGGTTGTTTTTGTGATTCTTCAGTCGGAGGCAGCTTATCTCTGTAAATCTTACTTTATTCTGTAATCCACGTTATCACATTATGCAGCGTTTGGATTTAGAGTTGGTGACATTAAAGCGTTTCACAACATTAACAAAGTCTTACCTGGATTACAGATTGAGAAACGGTGTAGAGATTCTGTTTGCCATCTGCTTACACCAAGTCCCAAAATGCATTTGGATTTAAAAGTTCATGACTGCAAATGTCAACTGTTCTTTTAAAAGGATATCAGAGTTTTTATGAGCTTTAACCCCCCTAGCAACAAATCGTGTTTAATCTTCCTTACTGGTGACCATTTTCCAAAACATGTGGTAGAGTTTTAGATTTTTAAATGTATTTTCCTGCCGTTGATTTCCACTGATTTCTGCACAAGACTCTGAAAACTGAACCTGACTTCTGTTTTATAAACACAGTTGCGTACAAAGGTGATTGGTCTGCTCTGCATGATCTGCATAACTTTGGACGTTTGATTGGTTTTAATAGCATTTAGAAGTGAATGGAAGCCAATGGCTGCATTGAGGAGAAGCTGAAACAGTTTGAAGTAAACGAGAAAGCTGTTCAAATCACTTGTATGTTTAAGGGTGAATAAAAACCTACGATTTGCTCACTGTTAAGTTTAAATCTTAGACGTGAACTGTCTTTGTCTCGTGTTTTGTCTCGTGCAAAAACCCTTTACCCTGATATGAAGCTGTTTGTAATCAACAACATCAGCCGTCAGCCATGTGAGAAAACGCCGACTGGCCAAGATTTAGACGAGCGACCTTCCTCCAGCTGGGTGGCCTGACACACACACACAAACAGAAATGCACGTGAAACACAAAACATGCATATGCTCAGGCTTGTATAGAGTCCATACTGCGCAAACACATACACAAGCACAGTGTGTGGAATAAACAGAAGTAAACGAGGAAGGCTGGAGGCCCAAACACAGCTGGGTGATCTCCTGTTGTGGATGTCAGGGTCACAGATGGACCAGAGACCAGAGAGGAAGAAGAGGGAGAGAGGAGGGGAGGAAGATAAGGAAAGGAGGAAGAGGGAGAAAGGTTGAAGTAGAAAACAAAGAGCAGAATGAAGCGAAGACAAAACAAGAAAGAGACGTCAGATAGGAGTCTTTCTTTCTCGTCTTGTCTCCACATTTCTTGCCCGTCACCTTTCTTTATTTGCAGTAGTGGTGACAACCTCTTCTCGAAGTCATTCCTCAACATCAGGTTCAGATGAAGGTGAAATGTGAAGAGTCTTCCGGGGTCAAACAATATTTCCAAATCCATATTTTCCCAGCCTTTTGGTTGTCACTCATTGGATCTCAGTCAGGTTCTGTT
Source organism: Larimichthys crocea (assembly GCF_000972845.2). Lineage (NCBI taxonomy): Eukaryota > Metazoa > Chordata > Actinopteri > Sciaenidae > Larimichthys > Larimichthys crocea. The sequence continues at coordinate 7,690,367 of NC_040024.1, read as the reverse complement.
GTTCGAAAACCGACAGCGGCTTCTCCTTTGACTAATCAGCGTGTTCATTGGTTTGTATTGTGCCGTGACACTTTGACTGACAGGTGTTGGGGCAAACTCTGCAACCCCCCCTTTGGTTGTTACCGTGTGATGACATGCTGATTGGCAGGCTGTGGATTTAACAGATTCCTGCACAGCATGAAGGGTCAATTTTAGGATTTGAGGCAGTTTGGCCGTCACCGCTCGCGCTCGACTTTACGTCTTTTGTTTTTCTTTTTCCGAACAAATCAGACACTTCATCATTTCTATATTAAAGACCACTTGTGTAAGATATACAATACCATTATTATAGTTAAAAAGCCATTTTTTAGCTGTATTTCTTTAACATTTTAGCTGTTTCCCCTTGTTTCCAGTCTTTATGCTTCTCGTTTAACTCCTATAAGTATTTGGGAGCACTCACCTCAAGAACCTTTTGAGAAGATAAGGAACGTTACGGTTCGAGCATATGCTTTTTGATAATCAGATATTTTCCCACCATATCTTTCTGTACATAAACGAAAGAATTTGTTTATTCCTTATCTCTAAAAAAAACCAAACCAGCTGTCCTGTCACATCATGCTCTGTTGTTTTGGCCATATACCTCAGAAAATCTATATCATACTCCAGGTAACCTTAGACTCAACCCTCATCCGGATAACATCAGCAGAACTTGTAGGAATGAAGAGGCAAGTCCAGACGTCAGCCATTGCCCATGAGCTGCCAGGTGTATGAACGGCAGAAGGTTTAAGCAGACAGGTATTACAGACGGCTTTTAAAATTCTGAGTTAGACGTACGTACATGAAAAGTGTTTGGACAGTAAAGTATGAGCAAACAGAGGAGATTGATCGGGGAACATTAGCCGAAGCTTACCGTCGCATAGCTGGGTAATGCCGGGATGACAGAATGGGAGGAAGAATGAACACAGTGTTGAATTCATGCAGACAATCGGGGGGAATGTGCCTGTTCCATCACGTTATGTCAGATAATGTATGCAAATTCTGAGCGTATTATTTAAGTTCATGTCTAATCCTGTGGCTTTACCTTTTTTCAACTTAAACATAAAGGGTCAGTTCACCAACATAAATATATAGTTTCTCATGTGCGCACGGCCGTAAAACAATAGTTCGTAACACTTTGCTCTAATGTAGCAACTGGTGTAATGGTTAGGAAGTGTTACAGTTGCTTGGAGCTTGTTTTTGTCAATGTATAGTTTCATGAGGAAGGCTTGTGTGATGTGATCGAAAGCTACAGAATAGCTCCTAAATGACTCCTTGTTTGTTTTGTCAGCTGGTCTTTACAAGGCCAAGAACGAACTTTCTATCGAACTTTCTCGTCTCGTAAAGCCGACTATTCTAATTTCTGCAAAGCATGCACAAACACACTCGCAGGTTGTGTTTCAGTGGGTCTAAGAAGAAGAGATGAGATCTGATATTGTCGGTTTCAGTTCATTGTCCTCGTATGTCTTTGTTTTCTATGGGAGAATATAGCACTGTGTGTGCGCGTACTCCTACCTTTGTGGGGACCCGTGATGTTTGACCTTACAAGTGGGGACTGTGTTGCAAAGTGGGGACATTTTTAAACTTCTGTTTATTAGTTTAGTTGTAGGGACTGAATACAGTCAGGAGGGTCATCACCAGTGTAGAAGTGCATCTTGTTAACTCAGCCTGTGCCTACACGTCCAAATGCACTCACGTGTCCTGATCCATGTGTTTTTATTTACCTCTAATGATTCTTTGTGTGTGTGTGTGTGCACGTCTTCTTCCTCCTGTGTACTTTAACACCACATCACACATCGTCCTGCTACCTAGGTCAAATGCTCTCCCTCGGGCGCTGGCTTAGCATCTGTTTGCCCATATCATCCTTCACTTTTAACTCTGAATTGAACGAGGATAAGCGCACATCTCCGCCCCACTCAGGTAGAGGCTGGATTATATCCCAGAATAATAGATCTCAGTGCCAATAACAATCCGAGGCAGGCCGCTCTGATTGGATAGTACCCGAGGAAGTATTCATGCCTCGACAAAAGGGGGATAATAGGCCGACATAATAAGGGTAATATAATATAGATATAGGAGCTAAGACAGCAGAAATAAATCTTCTTTGTCCTTACACTGCATAAAGTTCCCGTCCTGTTTGCATCTTCTTTTATTAACTTGATTTGAAGTGCTAATTCTCCAAATCACTTCTATTTTTAGCTTCCTCTTCTTCAGCCTCTTTGCCAAAACGTTCATTCGAGCTGCTCTCTCTCTTTTTTCCTTTTATTTCTTTGACTCCCTGCCTTGCTTTCTCTCTCTCACTCTCTCTCCATTAGCCCAAATTTCACCGTTTCCCTCCTCACTTTCTTGCCCTCTTTCTGTCATTGTGATTAGACGAGTTGAGGAGATCAGAGCGAAGAAAGCAGGACCAACACCGCTGACCTTTCCCCTGCTTCTCTCTCTCTCTTCTCTCTGTGCCAACCTTGCCTTCTCCTTGTTGTGTGCTTTTTCTTTTCATTCTCCACCACGCTGCTTTTGTTTTTCCTCTTATCTTGGCCAGGTGGTAGTAGTTGCAGTAGTAGTAGTTGGCAGTCATGATCGTTTGCCTCTCCTCCTCTCTGTACTTCCTATGTTCACTAGTTTCCTTGTGATATTTTGATTTTAGAGTTTCTATTTCTGTGCGAAAAATGTACAACTTTACACCTGTAAAGGTGATTTCCCATGTTTAACCCAACCTCCAAGCTCTTATCAATTCTTTCTCTTCACAGATGCGGTGTTAGATCTATTTGACGTACTGAATAAATCTGAGATTTATTTTTACTGTAGTCTCTTAGCATATGGGAAAAGGTGACTCTTTGGCTTTAATTCCTGAAATATAAAGTTATTTTTTTTAAATCAAATTTGTTGCCTAAAACAGCTAAAATCTATATTTTTTATAAACAAATGTCAAGCTCTTCGTTTTGCTTTTATGGCCTACAGAACACAAACCCCACCGTACACTAAAAAACTTAAAATGAATTGACTATGAGTCAATATAAATGATCTATAATTGATCTAAATATTTCTCAGACATCTTCACATGGGATACACGCCAGTCTTTCCCAGGCTCAGACTGAGACCCAGACTAGACCACCTGACGATTACTTACAGGGGTCCTGGAGGGTCCTTGACCTCGATTATTGTGAATATGAACGCTCTCAGGCTGCGGTTATATGAACTAAAACACCCTACACATTCTCTCTCATTTTCTCCTCATCCACCCCTGTCCTCTGACCCTCCATCAAACCCCAGTCTACACTCTTTTGTCCCTCCTCCCCTCCTGTCCCCGTCTCCTCCACGTCTCTCCACCCCGCCAGCACCCTTTCATCCGCTAATCACATTGAAATGTGACCTCTGAGTTTGACCCCAAAGAGACCCCCAAACCATGGGATATTGGCTTCCACATTCAGGAGGTCATAATTAATGATCTATCTAATATTTAAAGTGTAAGACATCTCCAATATATGAAAGACAAATATGAAAACGCTCTCCGCTCAGCATGTGGTCCATCATGTCCCACCCAGAGACCCAACAAGTCAATAGATGGCATTTGGTGTTTTGAGGTTTTTAAAGCCTCACATATATGAGCTTATGCCACTCATACGTCAGCTTATAAAAGCTCTGTGTGCGCTGCTCATAAACTCTAAAAGCACTGCGTGATGTTTGGCAGATATCTCAGGAATGCCACCCTGAACACACAGAAGGGTTAATCTGTGGTTCACTTTGAGTTTATGAGCTACAAACGGCGTGTGGCGTCGTTTACTGTGCGTGCGATGGTGGAGTTATTTCAACTCAAAAATGGAATAACCCAATGATTATGAATTGAACTAACTAAAAAAAGTGATATTTAAATTGTCTTGTAGATTTAAATAGTATATTTACATGCTACATATTTATTTGTCCTCTTAAAATTGAACTTATTTGTTACGGTAAAATGATAAATTTAAGTTCAAATAACAATAACATTAGCTTTATTTCACATCAACAGATTCCACACAAATTCATTTAGTACACCCAAATAATGTTTTGTTTAATGCTTTTTTCTCGAACTCCAGGTCGTCCTGTCTGAGAAAACAAATGTCCAACAGGTCACGGTAACATTATGAAAGGAGTCGTGTCCTAAAGAGCCTCCCCAGGGCGGCTGCTGGTATCACTGGCTCTATTCTTTGCTCAGTGGTTTGACTCTGGTTGTAGTTAAGGCTGGTTTGTGGTCTCTGTTACTAATCAACAAGTAAAAAGAAAAAGAGGCGGAGGTGAACGGTCACACGGTGACTCATCTGTCTCTTGTTAGACATAAAGGTTGGAAACACGATGTATTATTTTTAATCTGAAGAGCATGATCGTACATGCGACGTTTGATGCATAATTAGATCTCGACTTTTAAAAAATCTTGAAAGTTTTTTTTCATCGACATCCTTTATAAGCACTGATCCGCTTCTAAATCCTCCTTAAACCCTTTTGCCTTTTTGAAATCTCTGCACGTCTGCCAACTTCTCACTCATGCAACTATTAGGATTTCTAACGAACACAAGTCTTCTCTGTGCTCTTTTGTGTATGTTTTCTGTCTTTTTGTTTGAGTTTTTTCTGTACTTCAGACTCAGTTCATGAAGTGTCAGGGGGAAAGTTTGACATTGACACCAACAGTGATTCGACACGTTTATATCCCCGAAGCACTGTTTGTAATCCCCCTCTCTCTCTTTATTTCTGCAGGGTCCCAAGTCTGACGAGCCGTGTGGAGGCCTGGACTGTAGCGGAGGATGCAGGTGCAATCCAGAGAAAGGCAGCAGGGTGAGTCACGTCTTGTCTACATGATGGCCTCCCCATTCTCATGTTTTTGACAGCACAAAAAGATCCCACAGCACATCGTCATTCGTACGTGCATAGTTGCAGTTTTCTTCAGCAGAATTCAGTAGACCTAAAAGCACCAAACTATAAATATAAAACATGTGTACATTGTGGTATTCATTGCTTCAGCTTCAGCATCTTCCTCTGCAGCCATTTTCACAATGCAGATGGTCTTTCTTCTTTGGCTGCGTAGCTAAAACGGCAACCATTTAGGGCAAGGAGTGTCCGGGCATCATCCGGGTACTCAAAGCACATTTATAACCTCAAACATCGAGTGTAAGTTTGGAAGTACAGGAATTGAGATGCAATGGAGAGATGTTGGGTTTTCTCTAAAATACTTCAACCTGTAGAGTTAGTCTCCTGTACTTCTTTTAAATCTCGTTTTGGCAGCCTGGGTTGGTCATAATAGTCATGAAGTGACACTAAGGCATTATGTAGACTTTACACTGGTCGTGGAAGATGGTCGTCCACCATGAGTCGGGTTTTCTTTTTTGATAGAGACAGCTGAAGAGTGACAGGAATGTGGGGGGAAAGAGAGATGGGGAAAGAGCCACAGGTCGGATTCAAACTCAAGAACTGAGCCTTCATACATGGGGCGGCTACTCTACCAACGGAAATTGTTGGGTTTCTGTAAATAATATTATAAAGAGTATGGAGTAGACCTACTCTATATGGAAGCATAATGAGGTTAGCTCAAAAATACCTTTGATTATGGATTAGATGGCTTAATTTCACCTGCAAAACCGCCCAGGAGGTACGTTTCCCTCTTTTCTAATAGAAGCGAATTTAAATGTTTTGATTAAACACTTTACTTGTTATGTATTATCAAAATTAAACCTAAGCCTCTCTTAAAACCATAATGACTTCAAATTATCCCTCGTTATCATCGAGGTATATATCATCATAACCCCAAAACTTCATATTTTATCGGTCCATCATAGCAAATTAAGTAGTTCCTGGAAAGTTGGCATACAAACAGGGTTTATTTTGTCATTTGGCAACACTACAAGCCCACAAACCAGTGTTTAGTATGTGACATTTACTTTAAGTTGAGGCACCAAAGTCAATTTTCTTCACTACATTAAGAAACAACATCCTCAGGGTTTCGATTTTAACAGCACACACTGACACCCACAAACGTTATCACTATTTGACGACTATCAAAGCGAGCTCTTTGTCAGTTTGTGTTTTACATGTTTCAACACTGCTTATCTATGGACTGGATAGTCATTTCTCCAGGCGTCGAAACAGATGCCAACAAAGACGCGCACACAAAAAAAACAATACCTTTAGGCGAGGAACTCATTTTCTTGTCGTTGCTGCCATGAAATTAACGTCAGCTGTCATCAGTTAACCAACAATATCCAAACAAGCGTTGACAGAACGAGATGTGATTTGCGAATCGATGAATGATTTCACATTCTTATAGACCATATAGACTACATATGCTGTGAAAATACTCCACTACGGTCACCATTTAGACTCTTATCGACCAATGAAAAGGTCTTTTGTTACATCACGTGTGTGGGATAGACAGTGATTTCAATCTAAAACAGTCAAACAACCTTAATTAGGCCTTGATATTCATAGTTTACCAACTGAGGTGGACGTAAACGTTAGAGTCGAGGCTTAGAAACACGTACACGTCATTGGAGTTTGGGTTAAAATCCATATAAATCCTTTTAAAATATTATCTATTGATTACAGTACATATAGACTTTTCATTTCTGGTGCTAAATGTGTCTCATTACAGTGTTTTAGGTTCATTTTGTGAGCTAGTTTCCGGGAAAACAAACATCATGGTCTTACATGTCACCATACGATTGTAGCGTCCTGTAAGAAATAAGTAAAAGTATCTTAAATTTGTACTGTGTATTGTATGTGCAGTACTTTAGCTACACCAAACTTTACTTACCTCAGCAAATTCAGAAACATGCACAAGCCTTCCACCTGTCAGCTGTTCCCACTTTTGTACGGACGAGCTGAGCCGCTCCACTTTCTGATTTACGACTTAAAGTGGCAGCCGAAGGGAAAGTTTCGTGGGCGTTTTATACGTCAGTATAAACCGGCTTCATATGAATTCTCGTGTATTAACAAGCACCTCTATAAATGCTTCAGCATCATCAAGGTCAGAGGGGTGGAGGCTGTAAATAAAGAGGGCGGGTTTCTCTTTATGTTTTATGAAGAGACAGAAAGAGCTGAAGACACAGGTGCAACACATTATAAATAAATATATGAAAAAAACAACTTTTAATCAGTTAGTCGCTGATGTTATGATGAAGGCAGATGTTTGTTTGTCAGCGTTGTCAGTGTCTAATCTTAACATTTGAAAAATGTATTCTGCAAATTTAAGTTGTTTTAATGCTTTTTTAGACGCTTTGACACCTTTTAAAGAATAAAATTCAAAATATAAACATTATATTTCAGTAAAAAAAAGTTGAATTTTCCCAATTCTGATGTATTTTAGAGACAATATTCAAAAGTAAAATACTATTTATTTACTTACATTTGCTTTAAAAGGTCCAGTATGTCAAATTTAAAGGGCTGTATTTACAGAATATTGCAGAAATAACATGTTAACCCACCATGTTTGTTCTTCAAATAGTTATGCATATGCATAATAGTTTAATTTAGCAAATAATACAAGAAGCCGGTCTTGGCACCTTCGATAATTCAAGCAAAAGAACTACAAATATGTCCGAAATCTGAACAGTTAATACAATTAATGTACTCAAGCTGAAAATAACATAACATAACGAAAAAGACTAGAAGACTTATTTACTCGGGTCAGACTGTCTGATCATTTGTTTGATGGAGGTTGTACCTGCAGTAAAGTTTGACTATTTACAGCCTCCTGCAAGTTTTTGGGGTTTTTTTTACATCCAGTACATCTCCAAAAATAGACACTAGACAAGTAAACATCAGTCAAAATTGAAAATATTAAATGAGCCGGTACAGAACAGTGTCTTTTTTTGTTTTGTTCAGAAAACACAGTCCACAGTGGAAATTACACCCTTTAATGCATCATTTTTAGCTGAGAAGGTGGTCTTTTATTTTGAAAACCTTATCCAGAACCAGTCGTTCCTGAGGTGCAGACACTTTTTTTGTCCTTGCTGACTCACATCTTTATTGTGGAGAAAAAAAACGGTAAAAAACTGTGAAAAACGAAACAACCCCCAGCTGAGACCTCAGCGTGTGTTCACCTCTGGCTAAAACCAGACTAACTGTAAGCTTCGCGCTGTAGCTCGGTCTCTTTCAGCCTGTATCCAAACAACAATTACTGTCTGACACAGAAGCCTACACTTACCGCCTGCCTACTGTACACCAGTTTAGGTAAATAACACAGTGACGGCCTCCACATTACACCCAAGTACCTGAAGTTAAATGATATAGCTCAGGTAATACCACCTACCTCCTACAGCTGTATTACCTTCTTTACCTGTTATTGTTGGCGCACGTTTAAGTGGGAAGGTGCTTATTTGTCAGTTTTACTTTTGTACTTACAGGTCAGCGAGGTGAAGTGTGTTCTCGATCATAGCTGTTAACAGCCCTGAGGTTCACGACGGGGACGGGACTGGGCGGTTTCTCTTCTTCTAAACGTGATAATTAATTATCGTTCTTAGTTTCAGAGCGCGATAAACGAGAATTTATTCACGAACTAATACCGTTATTCCATTATTGGTTCGTGTCCACGTTGAAAGAATTTCACCAAAAACATCAAAAATCCAGATTTTTGCAGCAACTAACTATGAAATTCTTCATCCATTAATCTGCCAATTATCACTTTCATGGATTTATTCATTGTTCAGTCGTAAATAGGAAAAATAAAAGCCTCCCAGAGTCAAAAGTGACGTCCAATCAAATCTTAACCCCGCCCAAATTTTCAGTCGACGATGTAAAACTGTAAAAAGCAACAAAAACTGATCTTTTAGAAGTTAGAATTTTACACACTGGACCTTTAAATTTAACTTGGAACTTAAACCGTGTTACACTTATCTTTGCTTATTGGTAAAATATCGAATATTCCACCTATAAAACTTTATTCAAATGAAACAATCTGAGATGTTTAGATGGAGAAAGTCGTGACGAGGGTTCACATATAACTTCATTTTCAGCCTGAAAGTTCAATTGAATCGATTAACTGTTGAAATTTAACAGTTCCACTTCACGTTTGTGTCGTTTAGATCATTTTCTGAACTTTTTTCACTTTGTTTCAAAGCGAGTGAAAGTTCAGCTACCTTGCTTCTGCAGCTTTGTTCCCTATGACATACAATTAGCAGTATACAAATGCAGACCTCTTGTTATGGCATCACTGCGACTCCTTCACTGGTGAGATAAAACATGGAATGATATCGGGAGGCGTTCCTTCAGTGAGAGAAATAATCTGCGGTGATCGTCTTTCAGTATGTTAGGTTTGTTTTGGACCTGAATCAATCATGCCTTGAGATGTTTACGGTGTACATGGGTTTAAATCATATTCGGTGTATTGTGCAGGAGCTGCACCTACAAGAAACTCTGGCACATTTTACGAGAAAAATCACAACACAAGTGAACGAATCAAGCACAGCCAAGGCCTGTCAGATATGTTGAAGCCCGAGGGGGGGTAACCTTTGAATTTTGTCTTTTTGCCACCACCTGTCAGAGCACGCGGTCAGTCGTAAACCTAAACAAATGATAGGGTTGATCAGAAGTTCAGAGATAAATCAGGTCGTTTTAATAACCGCAGAGGTACAATTACTGTTACTGTACATATTTTTCACTCTACTGAAGCTAGATAGAAGCAAGTCCGATTTACAAACTAGATTTAAGGAAAACTTCACTTTTAATGCTCTTAATCCTGCATAACTTTAAGCCTTAATATAACCTGAACAGGTGAGTTGTATATAAATTCACCCTCAGTACAGTTGTCATGAACGGGGAAATTAGCTACAGAGACCAAAACTGTTTTTTGTACCAGGCTGTAAACATGTTTATTTCTGCTGTGAAACATGGGGACTTATGGAGACTGACTCACTTCTGGAGCCAGCCTCAAGTGGACGTTAGAGGAACTGCAGTTTTTGGCTTCAACACACAGCCACGGAGGTTGCCGCTTGGTCTGAAGGTGACGAAATGTGCCAACCAACACCTCGAAAGTTTCAAGCATACGTAGGGTCATGTGCCGGACTTCCTGCTGTTCCCCACCTTGTTTTCAGTCCTTATGCTAAACTAACCATCTGCTGGTTGTAGCTTTATATTTACAGAGCAAACATGAGTGGTATCAATCTGCTCATCTAACTCTCGGCAGTAAGACTAGTTCCCAAAATGTTGAACTATTCCTTTAAAGCACCAATCACTAAAACACCCGGCCTTTCATATTTCCATTGTTTGCCTGGCTGAGATATTTACCAACATGTGTGCCAGTAACTCTTAAGGGCATTGCACACACTGGAACATTGTTTGTACTTATACTTGTATAGAAGAGGAGGGCAGGGCCGATATGTCAAGACATGAAAATATGAACTGAACTTTCCCTCCTGCCAATAAGATTGACATGAAAAATGTACATCAGGTAATAATGGGAGGAACAAACACGCCTCTTGTCAAGTCTGTTTGCTTAAATTGGATGGAGACGGTTTTAATGGTTGTATAAGATTGACATGCCTCCTTATATCCATCGCTAATGCCTGAGTAAGACCCAAGTAAGACTCTGCTCCCCTGGGTGAGAGAAAGTCCAACCCCAACACAAACACAGCGGAGACGCGGTCCAGACGGCGTGTGTTGGTTTTCATTATTAATAGCCGAAGGGGCTTTAGTTTGACTTAAAGTCCTGAGAAAACACAAAGCACGAGTGTTTAAGAGCTTACGTCCTGCGCTGGCTTTAATATCTCTGTCATACTGGATCGATTAGGTCCAATAACATCCGCTCCCGTTGGGTAAACCCCGCGGGTCAAAGGGCAGCGTCAGGGTCGACAGGATGGTTTCTGTGTGAGGAAGAGGTCAGGAAGGATGTGCTTTATTTCATTTGTCCAGACCTCCGACTGTGTCAATCAGAAACAGACTCAAGAGGACTTAACTGAAGTTTTTCACCCAATCAGAGCATTTCTGCGGCGATGACGCCTTCGAGCCGTCAACGAAAGTTAGAGTACAAACACATGTGAGATTATAATTATATATAACAGCCGAACATCAACCAGGTCCCCAGCCTTTTATTTCACCAAGCTCTCACCAACCACTAAAAGTTAGTCCCACATTTACTCTTGTCCGGCGGCTTCTGAGCTTCCTCTGTCAATGTCCTCTTCAGTCTCTTCTCCTCTGCCATAGAGGCTGCTGAGCCTGGTAACATTGTCTCAACAAACTGAGCTAACAGCAGCTACAGTTGGCAGTAAAATCTTTTATTGCCGTAAAAAGTGGCACAATGTTGCTTTTAAAGTCACAGTGTTAAAACATACTTAAAGATTTTAGCCTAAATTACCTCAAATGTGACAAAAACGCTGGCAGAAGTTGCAAATAACGATTTTTTAAAATTCTTTTCTGTCTATAAAAGATGTCCAAAGTGATGAAAAACCCCAAAGACATTCCATTTACACCCAAAGAAAGATGGGAAAACACTCATAGACAACAACGGAGGAAGCAGAAATAGAGAGAGTGCAGCAGCAGACGCTCATCTTTAAGCAGGGGAAGATAAGAAAAGGAGGGATGAAACCCCGTGTGAGGGCCTCTCGATGAAAGACTGCGTCTATCCATCCCTGAATTCCTTTTCTTTAATCTTGAAGCAGGTAGAGAGGGAAAAAAATGAATTCCTTTTATGTCAAAGCAGACGAGAAAGACCGAGCAACAATTTCATGTTTAATCCCGAAGCGAGTGAGCGAGACAGATGACGTAACGTGAAAGACGAGTCCGATTGGAAAAATGTTCCTGAAGTAACGGAGTGAAAGATAAAATGGGAGGATGTAAAAGCAGAAAGGAAGATAGAAACCAGTCGGTGAAAAGGTTTGAAGTTTAAGATCACTAACTGTTTTCATCCAGTCTCTCATGAATTTTAAAAAGGTCCATACCTGTGTTTTCATTAGCGTGTAATCAAAATAACTTTTTCTCGAGTTTCTGCTTTCTCCTACATGCTTGAAAGGGGAGGATGAGGCGAGGGGTATTCAATCAGTTGCAGTCTTCAACTTCAATAAAACAAAACAAAACAAAACAAAACAAAAATTCGACTTTTACATCACGGGCACAGTCGTGGCTGACCGTCAACGTGATGTCGTTTTTCTTCCGTTAATCCCAACGACAGAAACAAAAAGAAAGAAAGAAAGAAAGCGGGAAGCGATACTGAGCCGAATAATCCGATGGAAAACCATATGTGTTTTGTCCAACACACACACACACACCTAGACCTACATCTGCACCTACACACACCTACACACACACACACACACCTACACACACACCTACACCTAGACCTAGACCTACACACACACACATAGGCTCAGATTGCACACAGATAATCATTGTTGGCAGCAGGACGACCCCGAGACAAGCATGACTGACGACTTTGATCTCTCTTTTCCTTATCTTTCAATATATCGCCAACCTGTCTGTCTCACCCTTTGTCTCACCCTTTGTCTCACCCTCTGTCTCACCCTCTGTCTCACCCTTTGTCTCACCCTCTGTCTCACCCTCTCTGTCTCTCCATGCGTCCTCTAATGTGTTGTGTTTTTGATTATTAAGCTTGTCCGGGTTTCGCTGAGTAAGCGTTTGTGAGTGTGTTTTTTAGGGGTTACATGTATGTGTGGTTACTTTTATGTTTGTGTGTGTGTGTGTGTGTGTGTGTGTGTGTGTGTGTGTGTGAAGCATGTGACGTGATGTACCTACAGACCAGACATACAGTATGTACACAGGACAATCTTATCACACACTCGGGGGCCCCTGTATGGTATTTTATCAATGCTATGGTATTTTGAGACTCCTGCCTCAATAGGGGACTCAAAAAGGTTGTGATCGTCCTGATGTACACACACACACACAGATAGACACACACACACACACTCATAAAACACACATAAAATGGGGGTAGACGCCATTTTGCCTCCCTTTTGTCCAAAGTCAAACAAAAAACGACCTCCTCGTCTTTCAAGCTGAGTTTGAATGATAGAAAGGACGCATGCAATTTAGCTTTGAACCCCCCCGACACACACACACACACACACACACACACACACACTTGACACTCACAACCCACTGAGTTTAGTCTAGGAAAGGTCAAAGGTCAGAGCCAACACAAAGGCCAGGGGCACCGGGATGACAGGTTGACATGTTTGTGTGTGTGTCGTCTTTCACTTGGAATCTTTTATTTTGAAGGTGAAATAAAAGTGCAGAAGAAGAAAAGGAGTCACTCAGGTCCCAAAAACAGACAACAGAAGAAGAAACCGAGTTTCTCGTGCACGCCGCTGCCCTCACATGGCCGCTGCAGGGAACTGCAGCAGCATCATGTGGGGGTTAATTTCTCGGACTGCGTGCCACTATCACCAGACAGTCTTATTTAAAACCCTTCTATTTCAGTCATTATATGAGATTATATATAAATGAATAAATATAAACTCAACAGTTTTGTTTTCGCTTGTTGAAGTTAAAGATCTCAGACTTCTTCTTGTGCTCCCATGGGTTTATTTCTCTCAAATTTTGTGGTTTCTGATTGGTTAGTAACGAAGGTGACGAGTAGTCCGCGTCATGACTTTGTCCTGGTATCTGAGGCCATTGGTTTTTACAGGGACAGCACACAGTTAAAAGTAATTTCACAACAGCTAATTTGCAACCCAAAAACAACCACAACAAAAGAAATACTTTGCATAAACAACACACTACATAAAAATGTGAGATAATAGATGCAGAGATTCCTGACTCAAAATTTAGTAGTCCTACCAGATAGACACATAATAAACTTCACATTTTAGAGTGTTCTTTTATTTTGAAAGTCCAAGTCTTGATATGCTACACCTGTCAGGTGGATGGTTTAAATTTGTGAACAAAATTTGAGACAAACGAACCTTTTTGTGTTTTTACTTCAACCCATGAAACAAAAGTGTTGCATTAAATGTAGTTCATTGTAGATTGTATGAAATTGGCTATAAGCTACACGTGTATTATGTTAAAATCTGATTTAAAACATCTTAATATAACGTTTTGAGGTACAATTACAATTACATTTTTACAGAAAACCACCAATAAGTTGCATTTTTGTTTGATTTTAGGCAATAAAGTGACATTTTTATAAAATAATAAATAATAAATAAAGTGGAAAGATGCCAGAGGGGAAACTTTCTACGTGATCTAACACACACAAATCTATACAAAGTGCAGGAATGTACACAAGTGGTTATTACTGTTTGATGCCATGATAATGCCAGAGTTATTTATGACACACACACACACACATTTAACACAAATCCAAATTATCATTTATGGCATTTTTTGGCCTGTTCGTTACTGAAATACGCTGTTAAACATGTAGATGCTCATCACTGTTTAACGGGGGAAAAGTCCTTTATGATGTGCAATTATGTGTGCGTGTGTGTGTGGTATGGATTAACTCTTACACACCACAATTAAAAAGTGAACACAAGATGTCACTCTTTTACGTAGACGCTCGAGAACCTGCAGTACGGCTGGGCGTCAGATTGTATCAGGAGGGACCAAACCCGGCTGTATCTGTCGACTCTTTGAGGAGATAAGTTGAGGAGAAGAGTCCAACCACACACACACTGATACAGAAAATATGCACACTACTTTCCCTACCGAACTAAACACAGCTGGATTTGAGCTCGTTTTCTCACGCTTTATTTCTTTCGTCTGTGCCGACAGGATAGCGTTATAAACAAATAGAGGTGAAGCTGGAAGGAAACCAAGAGGTTTCTCTGTGTTTTCTCTGGAAAACCTGATGAATTTAAGTCTGAACATGTTGTTTTTGTCTGTTTTGGCTAAACTTCAGTGTTGTTGGTAAATGAGATTTTGACCCAGATGCAGTTTTGTCAATGTCTGGATTTTGTTCTGATAGTTACATCTCCGCGTTCCTACTGAGATCAAGACTCCTTATGGTGCTAGATAGCTGCAGTCACAATACTGTTGCAGTAAAGAGGTCTGAAAAGGTCAGAACTTGTAGTTTATAAGTATTTGGGACAAAAATCTGAAACATAACCAATCACATACATATATACACACATATCATTCAATGGGGTATCTACATGGATGGGTTGGGTATAAGGTCATGTAGCTTCAGGCCAAGACTGCGTCCACTTAAAGACATGGATGTCTAAAAACTGGAAAAGACGCCTTAGCCCAAGATGTTTAAATTTCACATGGCATACTTTAAATACACCTCAATTTAAAAGGGGTTGGAGGAGCAGGAAGATACATCGCAAAGAAATATATCATAAAAAATCATCACAAAACTACATTGATGAGAGGTTTTAAAGAACAACCATAAAAAGTTCTCATTTGTGCCCAAAAGTGCGTTTAAAAAAAAAAAAAACCTAAGTGGAAATGCTGGAAAAAATGGAAATATTGCAAAATAGAAATTGGTTTAATAATAAAAACATCAAATCTGAAACGTTCCTCAAATTAGCAGAAGAAACCAAGAGAAATATCACAGTGCATGCCCTCCATCTTCTTCTGCATTGATTAGATGGCACCTGATTGGAGAATTAGTGCCACCAGCTGTTAATCTTGGTGCACCAACTTCTGGTAACATAGTTGAAAGAAATTGACATAAACTCACATTTTCTTCTGCCAATTTTGTTCAAAGTTTGGATGGAAGTTGCCACAAGCTGTATGTTCCCACATGTGCTGCGTTTGTTCTTGGTGATGTGATTGCATAGCGATGTTTTTTCCTGCCCGCAGTCGATAAGGAAGGCGTCACTGCGCGCTATATCTTAACTTTACAACTCATTCACTTTTTAGCTATCTCTTAACTGATACCAACTTTCCTATCTTGATGGTTTCTCCCCAAAACATACCTTGGGTGGTAAGAAAGAAAACAAACTCAAAATCAAGATGATGGTAAACACTGGGTGTAACTGATTTCCCCAACAAAGCACTGTTTCTATCCGTGATTTAACTTTGTGCACAGCAGCAGTCGAGTGGAGCTCACCAATACCAAAATGAGATGAACCAAATGACTCGATAGTGAAGCATCGTACTTGATTTTTAAGCCGTTACCAAACATCTTTATCAGGATTACCTCAACGTTTGCATCCATGCATTGGTTTTTAAAGGTTTAAATGAGTCATACGTGCCAATTACATCTGCTGTTTGCTGCAGGTTGTCGTCACCCCAGGCTAATTTTTCGTTTCAGCCCCAATTACACCATTTAGTTTAAGACCTATGGAGTAAACATTATATTTACAGCTTTCCTAACAGCTCATCCTGAGCACCTTTTCATGGGAAATTTGGGTTCTTTGTTGGAGAAACATTCAAGTCATGGTTAAAATAACAACAAGACAAAGTGTCATAGCCGGTCTTTTGCCTCTTGAGTTTTCCTCCTCTCACTTCCTGTCCAACAGCTGAGAAAATGCAACGACTTTATGACATCACCGTGGGACAGCAGGGGCCCCACTTGGCAGCTAATGGGCTTTTTATTGGACGGGTAAAGCACCTGGATGAAAAGAGAGAACAGGTTGTTTGTTTAATGGGGGTCATCGCCACAAACAGAAGAGGAGGGGTGGGAATCAGTCTAAAGGAGGTGCTGGGATACTGGGACGGTGTTCCTGCACTGCATTTCCCAGCAATCATCTGTCAAACATTTTGAAGTTTTTGACTTTTAAATTAATGAGTTTTGAGGTGTTCTATTTGTTTGGACAACGATCTGAAACAAGTTCAGAAACACAGCAATTTAATCAGATTTTGGACTCCAACTAAAGATTCCGTTCATTAGCTTGATTAGGTCATCTTTTTTTTTCTATAAAATGTCAGAATATAATATCTTTACCAGACACCAAGGCAATGTCTTCAGCTGTCCAAAAGTAAAACTCAGTTCACATGAAAAGCAACCTTCACATTTGAGAATCTGAAATCACTTGATTGACAACGTTAAATGCCAAAGTTGTAGTGTTTTACACTCTCGTTCTCGTCTAAAACCAACTGAAAATCCGTCACTTTCTGCTACTGTAGAGGATTTATTTCTCATGAGCTCCCAAGCAAACCACACATGAAGGGTTTTTATTGCTTGGATTGTCCAGCATAGACCAAAAATAATATCATCATAATAACATGTTTAGAGTTTATATTGATGTAAATTCAAAAATGCATACAACGTAAACCTCAAATAGAGCAAAAACACTTTTATCACATCTGTTTTCATTGACGAGGTCAGGGCTGTGCTCTAGTAAATGTAGACTAACTCTGAAATGGTTCGGCTGTTCGACATCTTGAGTGTATCTTGGTTGATGAGTTTCAGCTGTCTTCCAGTTAATCAAGATACAAGAGCCCAGGAAAAGATAGAAAAACACAATGTTTGATGGGTATAAGAGGACAAATCTGAAGTAAACCTAGCACACGAAATGGTCGAAACTGAAACTTAAGAAGTTAGCATCAGATTTGCAAATAAATCTTGCAAAATGGCACCGAATCCGGTCCAAAAAAGACCTTGTAACTACACCAAATAAATGAAGCTAAATATCTTCTTTACTTCAAGTATCTGAGAAATTCCATCTTAGATGCCCATATGTCAAAGCTATCTCGCTTACTGTGTTTGGATGCTCTTATCGCCTGGGCAGGACAAACATGTCTGAGATAACCGAAGCTTTTTGAAATCGCCATCTGATCGCTGGAGGGGATAGGAGTAGAAGAAGAAGACACAATCTAAACATTCACATCTAGTGTTTTGACTTGTTTCATCCCTAACAGCATCAGAGGTCCGGTTCTTTGAGCACATTTTGTAGCCATTGCCCTGTTTTTTTGGGGGGTTTTTTGCCAAGGGCGTTTGAGGTTTTGCCGAGTCATGTGCGTGTTTGCATGCGGATCAAACTGTAATTGGGTTGTCAGACCTTGCTGATTAAACTTGCACCCAAAGACCCAACATTTACCAACCTCCCCCCCTCTGGGTTGGTCCCATCAAAGTCCCCCAGTGAGCATGAGGTGTGACAGCTAAAATCTTCCCCCTCACACACTCTGCGCTCGCAACAATGCGCCCCGATAAATCCTCAGAACGCCCGAGGGTGTGTGTTCATGTTCCCGTGCGCGTGCCTTCGTGGACGGCACAAACACACGCGTTGGTTTTCACACGCATGGCGGCTAGAATCTGTCTGTCCAAGCAGGAAGTGAGGTTGGCCCGATGGGAGCGTTAAGTCCAGAGAGCTTAGCAGGCCAGAATAGGCTCCATTGTGCCTTTTGTGATGGAGGGGATTTGGGCCTACAAACTGACCAGTCTGCTGGAAGGTGATGAGGATGGAAGGTCTAGAAGAGTTGGGCGGAGACCCGACGGACTGGCATGAAAACAGACGGGGATGCCAACTGGCAAGGGTATCGGGACGCGGGGGAGACGCTGGCCGGGTGATAGACTGAGCTCTGATAGAATTTTTCCCCATGTGTATAAAACACAAAGTCAATTATTTGTACAACGCGTGCAAGCCAGATGTGAACCATGCGGAATAATGAGTCATAATCTTAAAGCAACATTATGTAGAAATTGGTATGTTTTGGGATATAGCGCCCCCAGTTTCATAGTGTAATACCACAGACGAACATCAACCGGGTCCCCCAGCAGCAGCTGATATCACTGACTAGTCCAGCAGCAGTCAGCCCAGCTCGGCGTCTGTCTTTCAGCCTTTTATTTCACCAAGCTCTCACCAACCACTAAAAGTCAGTCCCACATTTACTCTTGTCCAGCTTCCTCCGTCAACATCACCTCTGTCGGTATGTCCATAGAGGCTGCTGAGCCCGGTTACATTGCCTGCTTGCCTCGCTCTGGTTCTGGCACAACACAGGCTCCATTCCCCCATCATCTTTAAGAAGATCAAAACCTTCTCCTCCTCTTCCTCTTCTTCTTCTTCCTGGTGGTCTGAAACACCTGTGGCACTAACACTCCTCCAGTGCTCAGCTAATTTTGCCTCCTAGTGGTCACAAAAATATGAATCCTGCCTTAATGAGTAATTAACAACTTTTTTTATATTATTGCATGCAAAGTTTTCATAAACAGAGGTCATTGAAGGTTGATGACCAGTGTTTAAGGGTAGATCGCCCCCTTGTGGTTGTTTTTTCAGCCGCTTCATGGTCCAGCAAAACCTGATGTGATTTTTTTTTTACGGTTTTCTGTGATTTTTTTCCTTTCATCACTCCCCTTTTATCTCTACTACCCACTTTACCCAGTTAACCTTCCTCTGTGATCTGCTCCTCTGCAGACAGCATTTTTTGATTCCATGCCATGTTAGGGAATAAACAGAGATGGTTTTTAAACCGACCTCCTTCACACAGTCAAAGACACTCGCTTCCATCTGACCAACAAAGAGGAAGAAGATTAAGATTTTAGACTTTATGTCTGTGCGTCCAAGGTTGAGTAAGATTAGGGCGTGGGAAGAACAACAAAAGCATTATTCTGTGCTATGTTGAACATCTTAACTTCTGTCTTTGAAAGTGACTCCTGTGACCTGAAAAATACATACAAGAGAAACTTTTGACGAGATGACCCCACAACCCTCCGAAGTATGTCTGTCTGTCGCATGAACAGAGAACTCAGAAGTTGATAGGTCTGCAAGCATCTTTTTTGTAGATGTACGCAACATTTTACCTCATTGGTATTGCGTTGTTGTTTGATATACAGTATGGGACCAAACTGAAGGTAATGAGGTATGAAAGGAAACAGTGACGGAGGCTGAGATGAAGGGAAGTCGAGGCGTGAGAGAAAGTGGGACCCTTGCTTATTTTCCCCCGAGTGAAACCAGGTGTGAACACGAAGGCAGGCAGGCAGACAGCTCCGGCAGGCCGCCTTCATCTGGAGCAGCCCTGTCATTACCGTAACTCTGCATGCACCCTGAGGCCACGTGGGCTGGAAGCAGAGCTGCAGACTCAACTAGACACACAGTGTGGTCAAGGCTAATCCAGGATCATTGTCACTTTAAAAGCCAAGTGCAGTAAAGACAGTAAAGGACATAACATAAAGTTTAGACAGACACAAAAGCATTTATACTTTTACGTGATTGTCAGTGTTTATCTATAGCAGTCCGGATGCTGTAAACTTTCTCCCCGCAGGCTAAAACAAATGCTAAAGATGATTTCTAACTGGTATTTGACCTTCATAGATTTGTTATTTCACTGGTAAATGGGTTTGTGTCTGCAGGCAGAGCAGTTATATATGAACAGGACCAGGTGTTGAGTCCAAAAGTACCTTCCTTTTTTGTATTGTGTATGTGTGTGTATGTGTGTGTGCTTGGCACTAATAGAGGGCTGTGTGAACCTTCAACTTCTCACACAATTCTGTGTGTTTAAGGGTAAAGAGCAGACATAAGTGTAGATATCGATGTAAGAAAAACGACGTGTCTCACTATCTATAAATGTCACGTAAATGTTAAACGTACATCTGCAGCACTGGGTGATTTTCCTAGTTAACATTATTCTGTGACATCTTTATGGATGAATTTATGTGCATGCTGCCTTGCAGTGCGATAATGTAACAAAACTGCAAATTTTTAAGGGTCAAAGAAATTCCCTGTTTGCATGTTTGCATTTAACCTGGAAAGAAGCAGCACAAAGTAAGAATAAGTAAATTAAAGGTCAAGTGTGTAGAATTTTGCGACAACCAACCAGCTTAATATCCCTCGCCTCTCCTTTTCTTTCTTTTCAAACAACAATTTGCCAATAGAACTTCCTAAATCTTTAAAATAGATACAAACACACAACACAGAACATCCAAAAATCCATACCCACACCCCATACACTACAAACATTTGGCACAGACGTCATAGAAAAGCTCCTTGATCGCATAGAGTATGGTCCATCACTATAGGATTGGAGTAACCCAAGAATTCTTTTGCGGGTTGATAAACCAGACCATCCTACCTGATCGTAAAGCTCACAGTGTTGATTCAAGTTGTTACAGTTCACCCAGCTTTCTGAGGATAGCTGTGTGGATTGTATGTACTGCCTGAGCAGGGACATAAAGATCTCTGTAATGCAATATCGGTAAATGTAAATGTGGCAGCAACGAGTTACGAAGAAAAAACACAAAACACTGAAAAAATTCAACCTGTCTAAGTCACCTCTGACTTTCCCTTGACCCGATCACAGACATCTGTCTGTCGCCGTTATGGTGCTTATAATCTGAGCTAATGGCAGGTTGTCAGCAGTCGAAGCTGTAGTGTGAAGGTGTGTGTGCTTTGTCTTAGCAAACTCTTAAGAAAGGGATTCCTTTGGCCTGTTCATTCATCCAGCTCAAACCCACCTGCTAATGTTGTTTGTTGGTTTTTCTACTGCCAGCATTGGCACCTGCAGCACAAAAACATTTATATAAAGAAAACAGCTTTACATTTAACTTCTTTATGTCTTATAATGATGAATTGGAAGGGAAAAAAGTTTCACAGTAGCAGTTTTCCTTCCAGACCACCATCCAAGTCCACATGCCACTGCATGCCCACAAAAAGCACTTCATCATCCCTCTGAGATTTGGGATTGTGAGGCGCACTCATGTGTTAACACCCCCACCCCATGAGAAAAAAAACCCCAATGCTGGGCTTTCCGCCCTGACTTGTTCCCATCTCATGTAAACACACCCATCAAATCCCAAAACACAAAGACAAAATGGCTTCCCTAGGAATTTGTTTGAAAGTGTTTCCCTGGCTCGAAACACTCCCTCATCAGGTAGATGATGGTGTGTAATGATGCAGGTGAAATGAGACTGTTTACTCAGACAAAGATTACAAAGAGACGTACAAGATGCTTATGGGTGTCGTATGCAGGTCACTTACATATTTCAGGTTTGAACCAGTTTAGATTATTTAGGAGGCGTGTTGCACGTCGGCACCAGACCTACAAATATCATAAAATAATAAAGAATAATCCATGAAAAGACAAGAAGTCCATCTCCCAACAGTGTTCACCCTTGGTTTCTGCTGACATAAATCACAAATATTGTAGTTTGATTTTAAACATGGGCTTACTAATTTCCTAAAACAGTTGGGCACTGTCACTTTTACACAAATGGGAGGAAATGGTGCTTTTGTAGGGACTATTTTCAGAGGCGGATTAAGTTGATTTGATCATCAGATGGCAAAACTCTTTCTAGTCAGTACGTCATGCTCTCTGAAGGCCATCTGGTATCTTCCTTCTTGGCTTAAGTAGTGTCTCTTCCCCCTCTTCTCTCTCAGGGTCGCCCAGGACCTCTTGGAGAAGTTGGTCAAGGTGGACCAGAGGGGCCACGTGGTGGTGTCGGGGCTTCAGGGCCTAAAGGAGAGAAAGGACATGTTGGATTGAAAGGACCATCTGGGCCCAAAGGAGACAAGGTGGGTGCTGTAGATCCTGCCGTGGTATAAATGTTGTAGTACAAGTACAAACCTTCATTTTAACTGATTATAAATGAACAACATTGATTATTTACCAATACAGGGACCTATGGGAGTTCCAGGGTTCCAAGGAAATGATGGAGTACCTGTAAGTGAACCAGAAACACACCTCAATGTTCACCTCAATGTCTGTCTTTGTTGAAGATCTTTCCTTGTCAATGGAGTTCACATTCTTGAAGTCAACACCCCCTTCATCTTCTCTAGGGTCACCCTGGTCTGGAGGGTGGCAGAGGACCACCAGGACTGGACGGTTGTAACGGGACCAGAGGAGATCCTGGACCACCTGGATACGGCGGGGCAGGATCACCTGGAGTTACTGGATATGCTGTGAGGACAAACTTCCAATCATCTTCTATTATTAGTCTCTTTTTGTTGTTTGGATCTAAATATTTAGAGAGTTTACTATCACTGCTTGGGATAGATCGAGTGATACTGATGAAGTCCTTTCCTCCAACAGGGGCCTGCTGGGCCAAAGGGTCAAAAAGGAGAACCTCTATACATCTCAGACAATGGCTACGCGGTAAAGTCTCACACATACAGGCTATTTCTATTGTCTTTATACCAAAGTGTGGCTTTGAACTTTTTCTAGAGTTTTAAACCTTCAACTTCTGATGAAAAGAAAATGTGTTTTGTTGTGTTTTCTGTCTGGTAGTTTGTCTGCTTGTCAGGTAGTTTTGGGGATATTGCAAACATTTGGTAGAAATGTTTTTTTGTCTGATTAGCACCCTCTTGTGGCCATTTGTACCAACTCCTCAACCATAAAGTGTAAAACTTATAAAGACTGCAAAACTCTAACACATTTAAAATAATCTGCATCACATTTGGTGCACAGACTGATGAAGATGAGCCCAGGTTTTCGTTTATAAACTCTGTGACTGCTATCAACTTGATATGACACATGTACATATCAGCTGTAAGCTGGCACCTTTTTGATGGTATTTGGCCACCAGGTGGTGCTACAGTAATAGACTGAATAACATAGTGGTCATGTTTGAAACCCCTGAGGGGTCCAGCCCTTTCTAAAGCATCTGTTTTTCTTACTCTGTACTCTATGCACCACAAGAAATAAAATAAAAAGTAGTCATCATTAAAAACTGAGATGAAGTTAAACATGTTTATTAATTAAGTTTTTATTTTATTTTTTCCTCATTTAGAGTTTACCAGGTCTGCCAGGACATGACGGTCAACCTGTAAGATTTTCACCTTTTCTGCTTTAATGTTGCACACATGCAAAATATATTGAACTTGTGATACAATATGAATATAAAGAATGAAAGTCCTGATCTGTGTGTGTTTATAATAATGATATTTGTTTTTATCTGCAGGGTATCAGAGGTCCTGATGGTCCAACTGGTTTTCCTGGTACAAGAGGCCCTGAAGGATTCCCCGTATGTAAACTCTCTTCCTCACACTCTTCATATCGATATTTATGTTTTACACTGATGACTGATGATTGTTCGAGGCAGCCGATATTGTAGAAACTGCAGGATTACTTCGTAACCTGCACAAGGATGAGTTTAAAATGCCACAAAATACAGTTTTAAACTCATGAATTCAAGTTTTTTATTAATGTTTCTGTTAGAAAGCTCCAAAAAGGTATACAGGTGTGAGAATTTATGTTTTTTATGTATTTTTGTCGCGTTAAAAGTCATTAGAGACACTAATCTGTCCATGCATCAAAGAACATTTTGTTTTATTGTGCTTTTTTAGGGCCCGCCTGGTCCTCCCGGTCCCCCAGGACCAATGGTAAGTACCATATTATGTTCTAATATGAGGCTGTAAACTGCTTGTACAGGTGTTTTGCCACAGTTATTGTTGCTTTCTGTTAACTCCTGTTGTTTTTAGGGGAGCCGTAGCGACGGATATCAAGGAGAGAGAGGAGACAAGGTACGCTTTGTTAACTGAAGAGCTCATGTAGAGTCACACACACATTCACACACATATGTAATGGTCTGTTGATGCTGGTAGTAAGTAAACTGGTAACATCTTGTTCATCATCCAGCACTGTGTTGATGTTAACTCCTACCTGAGAAACCGTTTCTGTGTTGAATCAAATGTGAGTGAGATTGAGGATACTTTATCACCACGACAACGTCTCGGTTTGCTAGTTTGAGATTTAAAACATCAGAGAAAAGTGTAAAATCCACAACAAGAAGCTGAAAAAATGAACTTTAAAAAGGAAGAAGTCCAATACTGGTACCGTCATCTTGGCTGAAAAGATCCATGATTGTCGATCGAGGATACAAAAGCCAAGTGACGCAAGATTACAGTAAAGAAACGTTCTTCAGAAACTCTTACAGAAATCCTGTGAGGTTGAAGATTGAAGTTTTCCCTACCTGAAAGTTTCCTGAAGTACGTTTCTTTTCTGTGACCAAATCAAGCGGAGACTCTCGACTGTTGAATTCTTTATTTTTGCAGTAAAATGTTGTGGTTTCTACTCTTTCTCTCACTTTAGCTACAGCATAGTGTAGCATCAGTACAGCAGGCTTAGAGTGCTCTAGCTGTGTCCTAGTTATGTGTGTGTGTGTGCATTTATGCATGTGTGTGTGTGTGTTTGTTAAATGAACTGGTTGGACATAAAACCGTGCATGTTATGAAAAAACGGACTGGTGGTGGCTTTGCAACCTGCATATCTTCCATCCATTCACCCTCTTTAACCCCACCCATCCCTTCATCATCATCCTCATCCTCTCCTCTCTCCATCCTCAGATTGACACCAAACTTGTTTGTTGCGTTAATTTCCTGTATGATAAAAAGATCACGTGAACCTCTACTTGATTCAGTCTGGTTTGTTCTTTTTTTTTTCCGAATGATCCGTGATGCCGCTGGGACAAATAATCGCAAACAACGACTTGTTTTTTTAATCAAATCTGGATTCATTTTGAAACAAAAAAAAATGTAATTCTACTTCAAGTTTTGTTTGTGAGTTGGCCGGTGGCATCACACACTTGTTTCCCTCCCTGCTGAATGACAGTTCAGAGATTTAAAAATCAGATACAATTCATCCAAACTTGACTTGAATTAAATATTAAAACTCTCATTAAATCGAGAAAATGACATTTCTGAGCTGTCACTCTGGAGGACGATCTGTGGACTCTAACTGGGTGCTGGAATCACTTGCTCCTACTTCCCAGGTTTCACTGCATCCCCCTCCAAACTCCCTCTTTTAATCACACTCATGGGCATCTGGTGGTGAACTCTGCGATTTTTACCCTCCTCCTTTTGACTCCTCACCCCTCCACCCCAACCCCCATCCACCCAACCATTGAACAATCACGCAAGAGTACTAACAGTCACCCTCCGCACACACTTGCATGCACGTTATGCTCAACCGAACTCTCAAACCAACCTGAACTCGGGAAAGATTCAGGGTTGAACTGAATGTGGGAACAGCTGGATTTACTGCTGAGCCTGTTGAGATACATTTCTGTAGGATGAAATTCAAAATCGCCCCCCAGTGGGAGATTTCTCTTTGAGCCACGGCGGGGAAAAGAAACAGAAGATAAAGTATCCCTGAGCTCTCTCTTCTTCTTCTCTCTCTCTTTGTCTTTTTCACCTGATTTCTTTTTTGGTTTCATCCTCTCTCTCTCTCTCTGTCTTATCTTTTAATATAAATAGATGGATGTAGTCATGAACCTTTTCAAGAGAACAAAGCAAGAAGTTATTTGTTCATTCTGTCTATATTTTTTTTTACACTGTATGGCCAAAAGTATAAACAGAACATCTTTAGCTGCATTTTTATTGGGGCTATTTTCACAGTTTGGTTTAGGGTTTGACAGTAAATCATAGTGCTACAGCTTACAACGACGTCTGAGACAATATTAAGTGTATAAGTTTAGTTATATGGCGCTTTTTTGTGAGCAGACATCACAAAGGGTTTTAAAGAATAATTAAAAGAGATCTTCAGTGTTCGTCGATATTAAATAACATCGTCGGACACAAAACCCGGTGCCTACATTACCCTGAGTTGAGATGTGATGACCAAGTTCAGTGTCTTCAGCCCAAAGTGACGCTGACTCCTGTGATGTCACTTGAGGCAATTTATCAAATTCCTTCTCTTGAGCCACAAAATGAAGTTTTAAGTTAGTTTTGAGGAGCCACCTTAAAGGTCGTCTTTAGTTTTAGAGGGCCCCAATAATAATAGTAATATTAACTTTATTCATATAGCACCTTTAAAACCAGAGTTTACAAAGTGCTTATCCAAAACAAGCAAGACAAAGCTGAGATTTAAGACGATTAAGAGACGTCACCTTTAGATTTAAGCCTCATTTTGAGCCCCACCACCTGAGGATCATAAGTGGTAGATTGGAGCCAGTTTTAGCCAAGGGAGTGACTCTTATTTAAGGTTGTTACTTCAGTGAACAAATGACTTTTTCCTGGTTAGGGGGTGAGAGAATTGGTCTTTTATTATCACTTGAGTCTTTAGGGAAGCTTTCCGATTCAGGCGTCCACATACTTTTGGCCATGTAGTCCATCTATCTTTCTATCTGCTTGTTTTTTCTTTTCCCTCCATTCATGTCTCCTTCCTCCTCCTCTTTTTTTCCCTCTCTCCTCCCATCGTGACCTCCTTTCTCTCCCTGATTCACCTCCATCCATCCATCCATCCATCCACCCTTCCTCGAACCCTTCTGATTGGCTAACGGTGTGCTGTATGTATTTCGGACTCCAGGGCGATGTGGGTCTTCCTGGACCCAGTGGTACTCCCGTCCCGTCACTAAGAAGCGAACAAACTCTCACTATCTACAAAGGAGATAAGGTAACACAGCAAGGGAAGGCTAGGAAAGATGTCACGCCTTCAAACACACACAACACACACACACACACACGGATGTGGTGGGGTTTCACCATAAAAGCGATGAAAAAGAAGGTCAATGACGCAGAAGAAAAAAGAGGAAGAGGAGCAGTGATTGCAGCAAACTTTAAAAGCCGTGGAGGAAAGGACGTGTTGGCACGGAAGTGTGAGGAGTTGAAGGAGGAGGAGACGAGGGGAAAAGGTAGAGAAGAGGCTGGTCCAATGGGGGCATCAGTTCACCATCTATTTCACAAAGATGCAGCACGTAGGACGTGAATATTATGATTTTACGTGGTTCAACCTTTCTCTGACTTAGAGGATGCTACTAGAGTGAATCCAAAGTGAATTCATACTAACTTATCTTTTAGGAACTTAAACTTTCAACCACTTATAAACAGGTGAAGCCTTGCTCAGCATGCTACCAAAGTAGATTTAGTCCAAAAATTGAGCTTGTGTTGATGGCTAGCACCTTCAATCAAGGTGTACCTCAACCAATCAGATCCTTTCTGCCCTCAGAGATTCTTGGACCAGCCTTTCATTGTCACCCCAATGTTTCCTCACTCATCTTCTCACTGTGTGCACAACAGCCCCTTCACCGGCTTCATCAGTTCACAGTCCGTCCCCCCTTTAAATGCCCCACAAAACTCTGCCGTTGTTATTCCTGCATCCTTGTTCCGCCTTCTCCCTATAATCGCCAAGGTGACCAGTGTAAATAGCTCTCTCTTCCTTGGTTACGGCATCCAGGGTGACGTGGGCACGCCTGGTGACCCCGGCCAGCCACTGATCAATGGCGTTGTGGAGTTAATGGGTTTTCCCAAAGGAAGCAAAGGAATGCAGGTTCGTTGGAAAACGCAACTCTTCTCATAGTCAACATTTCTAAGGACACTAAGTGAAAGATGGACACCCGAGAGTGTCCAAATACAGCCATGTGACCTACTGCCAAGCATTTCTTGGTAATTAAGTCTGAAAACGTCGAACAATATGTATGCCAAATTAAGTGTTACTATGGTTACTTTAAGCGTCATATTGGTGGTTTTGCAAGTTTTGGGTACATGACATTACTTTTTTTTACAAAGCTTTCTTACATTTGTTACTTTCTAAGCAGCAATTAGTTTCATCTTCTTTCAATACAGTATAAAATGATTCAAGGACACAAAAACGTCCAAGATTTTACTGAAACCACTGCAGTTCAATTTAGTTTAGTACTGCATCCGTTTGTTGCAAACCATCAAGACGAAAATAATTAGTCATCCGGCCTGTATGTCCCAGACTTCACACAGTGCATCTTCTTTGGCGCTTAAACGGCCACATATTATTCCTGTCACCTTTGAGGCCAGTTTGAAAATGTTGATTTGAACATTAGCAGCAGCAGTTTTTGTTGTTTTCGTCTTTCTTTTGAGTGAGATGTTACCGTTTCCACAGACTTTCAAAAGGTAAGTTTAAATATGAAGAATATGTAAAACCTGAAAACCAGATTCAGCTTATTAACTGGACTTTAAATATTGCTCATAGATTTAGATTTTGTGGTTCCTAAACACTGTTAATGATGTTGATTTCAAGTTCACGTCTGTTCTCTCTGTCTTTCTCAAAGGGTGAACCTGGCCTAAAGGGACTGAGAGGATTCCCTGGCACTGCTGGCCGACCTGTAAGTATTAATAATAATACTTTTAATAGTAATAAACTTTATTTATTTAGCACCTTAACAATGTTACAAAGTGCTTTATGAAAATTGAAAAGAAAGTCATCTATCAGTGTTTTGTACCAGCTAGAGACGGTGGAGGGCATTCAATTTAACCTCCAGGATTTAATTATAAGAGAGGCAAGTTGTGAGATTAGCTGGACTACTACAGTCTGCTGGTTTTAACAAGATATGTAGCTGAGTATCAGCAACAGAAAAATGGTAAAGCACAATATATTTTTGAATAACCAGCCCAAGAGGCAGCATGTATATGAAAAACAGATGGGACCAAGGACGAAGCCATGTGGGACACCACTGACCAACTGAGCTGGGGAAGTAGAAACTAAGGTTATTTTTTAAATTGTTTCCAGGGACCTTTCGGCTATCGTGGTGAATACGGAGAGAAAGGCATTCCTGGATACCCCGGTGGAAGAGTAAGAGCTAACAGTTGATTGTGTTTGAGTAATTTTACACATTAGAGAAGCAAAAATACACGCTAACTTCAGAATACTAGAGTTTTCTTACCAATACTTCAACTCCTCTTGATTTGCATTTAAAAGCATTGTTCTGCTGTACTGTTTAGCATTGTGTCCTCTCACTTTTCTATTTCTTCTTCCTCTGTGGTGGATGTCATCTTTCCACCAAACAGGGTGCTCCAGGTTTCAACGGGCCTCCTGGCAGTCCAGGACAACAGGTAGGCATTTGTTAAACCAGAACTCAGTCTTGGTCATGGACTTACAGGGTAAACACTTGCTGTGCTCTCAAAAGTAAATATTTTAAGGTCCCCAACAGTGCAGCATTCGCTGAAAACCTTGTCATCTGTTTAATGCAGGGATACAGAGGTAACCCAGGTTTCTCCGGACAACCAGGATACATAGGACCTAAGGTAAAATGAGTGTCTCATAATCTCAAACACATGAACACATTTAACTACATACTCAAAACCTATTTAGAAAGAGCACTGCACACAGTACAGGATGTTGTAATACTGATGTTTCACCAGTGGATGGCGACAGTGGGTTTTCCCAAAGTTAGATGCTACAGGTGAATAGATTCAAAATCTTAACTAAAAGAAATCACCATGAAATATTCCCAGTTGATGACTTAGATGAAGACAATTATTTTTTGTATTAAAAGTTTTCAGAAAATTTATATTTAAAGATGCAAGTAGACTCTTTTTAATCACTCCAAATAAAGCGTTCTATTAATCAGGCTCTGAATGACAAATAAACAAAGCCCCCACAGTAAAGACAGGAATAAAACTGGAAGGTTTGGTGTCTGTCAGTGCCGCTGAAGTCGAGATTTGTGGCTCAGAGTCTGAGAAAAAGACTAATTTGGAGAAAACAGCTTTAAAGATTTAAAATTCATTTTTATTTTTAAGACACGGCATGTGAATACAGCCAAATTTGAATTTAAGAGAAATATTCAGACGCAAACAGACAAAGTGAAAGTAAGGCAAACATGTTTTAGAAGCAAAACCTCTTTACGCCTTTTTTGTACACGTGCATCAAATAAGATGAGTTAGCTAATGTCAATGTTCGATGTGAGTCCTGTGTTTGTCCTGACCTGGTTGTGTTTGTCTAACAGGGAGACCAGGGAGAGCCCGGACTACCAGGACCTCCAGCTTTCATTTCTAATTTTGGCAGTACTGTTCAAGGTAACACAGACCCACAAAATCCAAACCATTAAACTAATGAATCAATTGCAGCCCGACTTCGAGTGAGCTTCTCTTCTTCTTCTGTGATTGGCTACAGGACCACCAGGTGACCCAGGTTACAATGGAATTCCTGGTGCCCGCGGTGACCAGGGACCTCCTGGATTCCCAGGACCACCAGGACAACCAGGAATTGGTGGTTATGGCATAGGTAATATACGCAAACACACATACAGCATTGAGACTTATCAATAACTTGGTTTATGTGAAGTTAAACTGCAAAAATCTAACTCAAAAGTAAAGAATAATAAACCAATCAATCATCTTCTCTGCCACATATGCAGGTGTTGGATCTCCAGGTTTACCCGGGGTAGAAGGCCCGAAGGGAGAGAAAGGTAACCCAGGATTACCAGCCTATGGAACTGAAGGACTCCCCGGCGCTCCTGGACTCCCTGGACCCAGAGGCCTTCCTGGACCTCAGGGCCCTTCTAGTATGTTCACCCAGAAAGCTCTCTGACAAAAAAAAAACAAAACTCTTTGGTCTTTCCTTCACAGGTGGTCACGATGATGGCTGACGTGGCTTATTTGACGAGAAGAGACGAAAAGTTAGAAGGTTTTAAAGGGTCATCGCAGCTGCTAAAACGTGTTTTCAATCTAAGCTGTTGTTTGTGTTGTCTGCTATTTCATTTGTGAGTGAAAAAGCCCTTTGAGCTGGATTCTCTGTCTAAACGGAGCTAAGTAAAATGCTTCAAGATGGGAGGATCTTTATCATCTTGACACAGAACTGCGGTTGGCATAAAGCCAGTTCATCGCTAAAAGTACAAAAAACTTTAAAACATCATGGTTGACTCATTTAACTGTTCTCCAAGGCCTTGCCGTTGGTCCGTGCGTCATCCATCCTGAGTGGTCCACCAAGCCCAAAGGCAGGTACCCTAAAGGCGGCCATATTGCTATGATCGCCATGGCAATATACGGCCTACCAAACCAAAAAATTCAACAACAACAACAAACACAACTTTCAGCAGCCGGTATCTAACTGCCAAAACGCGCTTTTTTTAAATCTGCGCTAAACTCTGTGGAGGGTGCGGTGGTAAGTATAGCTGAGAAGAGCGGAGGCTAGTGAAGGCTTCAGACTTCTCTCTGCTTTTTTTCATCTTTGGCCACAAGGTGTCGCCTGCTGTGAGCGCAATTAATTGATTTTACACGGACGTAATGCTTGGCAGCAGCGTTTGTTTGTTTTGTTTTTATTTTTATGCATTAAACGAAGGAAAAAATGGAAGAAAAAAACAAACTGAAAGAAAACAATAATCATTGTTTTTCTTCCAGTTTGGAGGAAATCAAATATTTGACATAATTTAAGGCGGTTTACATGCTTGATTCAATCATACATATACTCCCACCAGGGATGCATGTGTGTGCTGATGAGAATCTCAGCTCACCTTATTAATTATTCATTCTTTCAGCCGTTAAAGTCGCATCTGAAAGCTCTGAATCACTAGTAAGTTGACCTTTGAGATTCGACAGATTTTCACTGTCCACAAAATAAAAGCACCAAGCGTGTATTTGTTAGCGGTTTCCTTTGTTTGTGTAGGTGCCAAACTGCAATAGCCTATGCATGCTGCTTGTGGCAAATAGCTCTTAGCCATTATAGTCCATGTAAAATCAATGAGTTGGTTCATGCTGAGTACGATTTCTGTTTTATATTTTAATGCAATATAAACAAGTTAATGCTTTTTTAAAACAAAACAAGCATCTGTCATCTTGCAACAGCTGCTAAACTCTTTCATATTACATACTGATCAACAGAGACTAATCCTGATTTCACACCGTGACACCAAGCTGCACTTTGCACTGT
Organism: Larimichthys crocea; assembly: GCF_000972845.2. NCBI lineage: Eukaryota > Metazoa > Chordata > Actinopteri > Sciaenidae > Larimichthys > Larimichthys crocea. The sequence goes on along the minus strand of NC_040024.1, from coordinate 7,657,994 downwards.
GCTGGTTTAAACAAATTCCTGTTTATATCTAAACATTCAGAGTTTCTTCAAGACAGGAAGCTTTACACAGGTCCATTGTTTTGACGTCTTAGAATCCTGATTCTTAAAAAAAAACAAAAAAAAAAACATTGGGATGTGTAAAACCTGCATGAAAATTAAATGATTTGCAAAGTCAACCTTTATTTACATGAAATTCAGTACGGAGAATATATTTAATGTTCAAACTCATCAACTTTATTGCTTTTTACTAGACAGATGCAGACAGATGCAGCAAAACAATCAGAAAACACAAAGTCTTTGAAGGTTCCCAGTCGTCCAGGTCATCTTTCTTTGAGAAGAGTTCAAACTTGGGCAACTGGACTTGGCTGTAGATTTGTGATCCGACTCAAAAACCCCTTCCACAGGTGAACAGGTTCATTGGCGCAAGGTTCACCACTTTTCATCCAACAAGTTCAAGTTTTTTTTAAACGTACGGTTGCAAAGAATTGAAGGATTTCACCATCTATAGTCTATATCATCTCTGAAAGATTTAGAGAATCAGAAATCTCTGTCTAAAAGGGGCAAGACCTAAAATCAACATTGAATGCCGTAATCTTTGATGCCTAAAATGGATACATACCACACGGGAACACTTTAGAAATATGTTGTTGGTGAATCGCTGCATCTACAAATAAAGTTAAGACTCTACCATGCAAAAAGAAAGACAGAGATCAACCATGTCTCTGGACCCGAGCTCATCTGAAACAGTTTTTTGGAAATCATGGACCTATGATTTTGTAAAAGCATCCCAACTCTTTTGGAATCGGGGTAGTAATCAGCCAGTGCAATTCAGCGAAAGTTCAAACTGTGTGAAATCTAAAACTCACTGGATTTGTTTCTTTTTGTGGCTACTTTGCGTCTAATTTATCACTTTAACCTAGAACTGATCTAACTTTATGTGTGTGTGTGTGTGTGTTAACAGGTTCTCCCGTTGGTGTACCCGCTGTTCACCCTGGACAGCCTGGGTTGCCTGGAAACAGAGGAGAGCCGGGTAACACAGGATACAAAGGCTACAGAGGTACGTACCCAGTCTTTAGTCGTCTGTAGGTGTTTCAGTTCAGTTCAGTCACAATCCTGCACTTTCTCAACATGAATTTGAGCTTTCCTTTCTGCAGAAATAAATATTTTTGGATCTCCTTTCCTATCTATCCTATATTTTTTATCCCTTTTCCTCAATCCTCCAGGTGATCCTGGTGACTGTGCCTGCCTAGGAGGAGGCACCTCAGGAGCTTCTGGGTTACCTGGAGCCCCGGGAAGAAACGGCAGCCCTGGCTTTCCTGGAAGAAAGGGTGAGCTTGGTGACAGCGGTTCACCCGGCTTTAATGGCGTTCAGGGACCTCCTGTGAGTAGCATTTCGACTGTACTGTTGCTCTACAGCTTCGAGGAGTTTTGCAACTTTCACAAAAATCCATCATTTCTGTCCTGTTGCAGGGTCGTGCTGGTGAAAGTGGTTACTTTGGTCGTAAGGGAGAGAAGGGGGCATCTTACTACCCCACCCTGGGTTTTGGGGTAAAAGGAGAGATTGGAGCTCCTGGACACCGAGGACCTACAGGTGAAACTGGAAAACCCGGCAGAGATGGAATATCTGGCTTCCCCGGAGCTCCTGGACCCCCAGTGAGTGCTTGACACGCAATATTCACATCAATCTGAGCGTTTTCATCTTAAGAGAAGAGATTTTAAAACATCCTTTTCCTTTCTAATCCTCTCCAGGGCGACGCAGGCTACGGCACAGTAGGAGAGAAGGGTTTCCCAGGATATCCAGGTCCTAAAGGTCGTTCCGGCGGCCCTGGTGAACCCGGAGGCGGCTACGCTGGAACACCCGGTTTTCGGGGAGAACCCGGAGAGCCCGGTATACCTGGGTTTCCAGGACAGCCAGGTTTACCTGGTCCGAGAGGTAAGTGATGCCGGGGGAACGGAGCGAGAGGAAAGGAAGTGTTGGTGTGTGAGAGAGAGAGAGAGGATAAGTGACGAAGAAAGTATGTGTGTGTGAGCGTGGATGTCATGCCACATTCTCCCCCACAGGGTGAAACCTCGGACCATCCCATCCAGTCACTGTCCGTCCAATGTAGTTACCATAGCAACCTCATCCTAACACCCTAAAACCATTAGAGGACATTTCTAGGGGACAAACAGCTCCTGGTTCGTCTGTCTTTTCCGAAGCAGCCCAAATTCTCCAGGACCTGAAGGGACAACGCGGCTCTCGTTAGATTTTTTTCTCTACCAAAGCAGCTTCCTGCCCTTCACACCTTCAGCTGCAGCAGCATAACTGTTAACTACATGATTAATGGTCTCCATTAATGTGCTTATACACTTCTTCTGCAGCCAAATAATCAATAATCCGTAAACTGCTTTGTTAGTTGACTGATTGACGCACAATGACGAGGTTTTAATGCTGATTGCTCAACAGCTACTGTGCTTGTTTAGTCTCAGAGCAAGTGAGAAGATATTATTTGGTCAACAAAAATTTGGGTAAATTGGATCAAATTAGTTTCGATTGCACTTTTAAAGGATACTGCTGGTGTTTTATTTTGAAATTGTGCTGCTGGTGTGCTCACTGTCAGCCCAGTTGTCGACATTAGCTTGTTTTCTTCCCTAAAATTAGGTAATGTTTGTATTTTTCAGAATGAAACAGACAGAAATAATAGTAATAACTTTATAAGGTACAAACTTAATGCCAGTGGCTCCTCAGTCTGGATGAAAACCTGACCGAGCTCAGGGTACAAAACGCTCTAAATAAAGCTACCGTTACGAGCGAGCACTGTGATAAACCATTAAATGGACGAGATTTTTAATCTCATTGAACATGTCAGCAGAATATTTCTGGAAATAATTATTTAAGTTTTAAATAATTTACTTCTAACAGTCATAGTTTTGTTCTTTGCATTATATTTGATGTCAAAATCAATGACAACCCAACCAGAAGACCAAAAAAGTCAACTTATACTTAATGTAAAGTGTCAGTTCAATTTTATTTATATAGCACCAAATCATGAAGGAAGTTATCTCATGACACTTTCCATACACAGCAGGTCTAGACTGTACTCTTTATAATATCATTTACAGAGACCCAACAATTCCCACCATGAGCAAGCACTTGGTGATGGTGGCAAGGAAAACCTTCGTCCACCAAGACTTCCAAGTTTGTTGGTGGGGTCCAACTGCCATGAGTGGTAGAGTCCTTCTAGTCTTTGACTCTGTAAAGTCTATTATACCTAATAACATACCCTATGTTGTAGTACATAAATGACACCAGTGGCTTCCTTTAGACCGCTCTTCTTCTCTGAGACTAAATGACACAAAGTCCTCCTCAGCAGCAGCTGCTGGCCACTCATCTTCTAGTATGAATGCGTGCTCTCATGATGTGACGCTAATGCTAAACGACTGATTCATTTTGCTCTTAATATGAAGGTTATTGTCGCTCACATGAGCTGAGAGAAAACCTTTCGTAAGACTTTTAAACTGCAGTTTCATTCCAGTGTCTCTCTTCTCATTGAGTGGAATAACCTATTTTTTAAGCACTTTTACATTGAAGCAATTATTTTGATATGCTTTTGCCTTAACTGAATGAGCCTTGAATTAATTGAATGGATATGATTGCTGATTTGCTGATATCTGTTTGATGAAAAAGAAATTTAATTGCTTTATTGGCGCATGCAAATGACCCTGACTCCCTTTGTATGCTGCCATTTTCTCCCTCTCTCTCTCTCCATCTCTCTCTCTCCCTCTCTCTCTCCATCCATCCATCCATCCATCCATCTCTCTAACCTTCCCTGTGCATGTGTATCTGTCCAGGTGAAAACAGCTGTGGAAGGGTTAATGACGACGGAGAGGGAACGGGTGGGTAACTAACTTTTTCACCCACCAGTAAGAGTAACGAGCCTGGGACGGAGTTTGTTAGCTTTAGTTTTCAGGCAACCCAGCCACTGGTGGATTCATAAAATATCCCTCAAGCAAGGAAAGAGGGAAACAAAAATGCTAGAGACATCATTAGATGGAAATAAACCGTGCCACTCAAGGTTTTGGACAGCTTTATTCAGTGAATCAGGTATTGCCACGTCGTAGCTTATCAGGTTTTCACAATGCAAGCAACAGGTCACTGTATTCACCTGACTTGGTTTAAAAAATTCAAAGATTTGGTTTCAGATCTTAAAAATTTGGTTTCAGATCCATAAAACATGGTTTCGGATGTTAAAAAGAAATCCAGTATCAAATCATGGTTATGGTTCTAGACTCACCGTTGAAATACAGTCACGAGTTGATCCATTGTTTGCAGTGTGAAGGCATCGCTAATGTCAAGAAAGATAGACAAAAAAGGTGCATTTAGGTATATTCTATGATGGTTCAACTGACCAATAGTCCACATTGTTGAACTCGTTTTTAAGTCTGAAGATGTAGTCTAGCTCACTGCCAATCATTTGTTCATGATGGAGCCGATGGAAGCCTCTCTCGCTCCCTGCGTCTCAGGGATTCCACTCTGGCGGAGTCAGTCGATGATTGACAGTCGAGTTTCTTTCTACTTCAGAGAGACACCACCTTTTTGTTAAAACGTCCAATCACTGGGCAGCCGCGGCTAGTCATACCTTCCGCTTCCTCCAATCAAAGCTGCTGAAACTTGGCGCATGTTTTCAAGCCCTGCCTCTGCTAAGTGCTTTTAACCAGTGAGGGTTTTGGGGAGGGAGGGAGGGGACGCAATGGAAATAATAGATCCCCAAACACAAAACTAAACTGATAACATATCTAATTCTTTAGTCCATTCATCCTCCTGGCCTTCATTGTGATGAATTTGCTACTAACGACATTCAACCTACAACACACAATAATTCTCATGATTAAACTCAGATTAACCGAAATGAAAGTCTTTTAATTTGAGAGCAGTCTTGGCATGAATGGAGGCGACAGACAATCAACATTGCGAAAGACAAGTCAAGACAAGTTAAAGAAGAACTGTGTATAGTATTTTCATTATTATGTTACTTTATATAACATGTACTCTATCTTTATAGCTTAGAATAATGTAGCACTGTCTTAGATGTAGCATTACTTTGTTTTTGTTTGTATTTATTGGGATTCAGACCTCGACCATTTCTATTTCTATTTTTGTTCTATATATAAATGAAATCATAGAAATGTTTGTCAATTTTATTCAGTCCAGGTCTGATAGGACTTAGTAAGAGAAAGTGTGTAGTTGTGTCTTACATGTGAAATTTCTACTGTGTTCACTGTTAAAGTTTATAAAGTGTATGATTGCTAACTTATATATGACTACTACCAGGCCATGTGCTACCTTGCACCATACCCGGTGAGGATGGAGACCCTGGTTACCCCGGTGTACCTGGACGACCAGGTACAACTCAGCAAACATTTTACTTGTGTTTGTCTTTGACATAACTCATCAATTCTGGCTTGTCAATTCTTTTTAAAGCTATGACTTTGTTCTTTAAATGTCTGTCTGATTTTTATATTTTTCTGCACTGGAGCACATTATTTAGTAATACTCGTTTTTATCTTTATTAGTCAAAATGCAGAGTTGTTATGTTTTTTTTCAGGTGTCAATTACTATTGCTTTTTGAGATAAGATGAACTCGTTCAAAAGAACCAACACATTTTAGATCTTAAAAGATCTTAAAAATGTGATTTCACACCATAAAAAATGTTTTTTTATTCTTTAGAATTTGATCTTCAGATCTTATAATAATTTGGGTTCAACTCATAAAAATTTGGTTTGTTGTTTTGGTTCGTTTGGTATTTCTCTATGACATTAAATACTCAAAAACTAGCAAACAAGCCAACAAATGTTATCCTGTTTAGATTCTAACTCTCATATTTGGTCACTTTTAAACATGTTCTTCCTGGGATGGGATGAAAGGACGTTTAATGCATCATAATGGATTGATTCATTGTATGCCACTGAAAACACATTGTAATTGTACAATAACATAGGAAGTTTTGGTTTCTGAATGCTTTCTAATGACATTTTGTTTTCTATAGATGGCCCTTTTGTCTCTGACTGTTCAGGCTACACAGTTCTTCTTCTCTTTGTTATTAACAGCCCAGAAACATGAAACACGTCATTTAAATTAGGTTCAGTTGCGATTGTACGGCTGAGCAAATGACTGATTACCACCTTGTACCTGTTAGGTCCTAAAGGCGAGTCAGGTTACCCAGGAGGCTCTGGACGTCCAGGGTTGGATGGTGCCAAAGGAGAGAGAGGAGACCCTGGTTATGGAGGCCAGCCTGGACCACAAGGTAACCTGCATTGTAGCCTGTCTCTAGTGTTTGTTATCTAACTGGCTAAAGATAAGCTCATACAAGTGATCCAGAGACAACATTATAACCTCATTGTTTGGGTGACTCAGTACATTATAAAGTGACTCCTTAATTGCAGGTTTCCCTGGACCTAGAGGAGACCCTGGACTTCCAGGTGTTCCAGGACATGGTTTTGATGGACCTAAGGGAAAAGATGGTGCTCCAGGATATCCTGGTGCGAAGGGTCAGCCTGGAGAGGTACTAGGAGCCTCACCAGGATCTCCAGGACGGGATGGTTTACCAGGAATCCCTGGCGACAAGGGCCAGCCTGGGACACCAGGAGGATCTGGATTGCCTGGTAGGTCTAAGACAGAAAGACTGTTGCATTCTTAAATCGGGGGGTTTCTATTATTTAGTCTGAGAGGGTATGCATGTAAAAAGGAGACCATAGAACCAAAGGACCCCTTGTTTCAACAAACGTTATAACCTTCATGAACAGAGGATCTATAGCAGGTCGAAACAGCAGCAGTAATATCTGTGAATGTTTTCTTCTTCTGTCAGGTGGTGACGGGCGTAACGGTCTACATGGACTGAAAGGAGAGCGCGGTGTCGATGGTTTTCCTGGTATTCCCGGACTTCCTGGAACTCCAGGACCGCCGACTGGTGGCATCATCGGTCGACCTGGATCTCCTGGCAACCAGGGACCAAGTGGAGCACCAGGTGAGGGAAAAGATCCAGCAACCCTGCCCCATGTTTTGTCACGCAGCTAACCAGACTTTTGTTCAATTTTGTATGAATTTAGACTTTGTGAGATCACGGGTGTCTAAATATTTGTAAAGAGAAAAATTATGATTTATTTCAGTTATCGCTGTTCACTTCTCATCCCTGTACTTTTATTAGTGTTGCTCACTGAAAGTTTAAGGAATGGACAGTGTATGTGTGATGTCACCGATAGGTTTCTGAGGGGCTGTTTTGAAGCTCAAAATCTCTGGTTGGTAGTCCTAGTCCTAGTCTGTAAACATGTTTATTGCTGCCGTGAAGTTGGACATTTTAACATGGGGACTTATGGAGACTGACTCACTTCTGGAGCCAGCCTCAAGTAGTCGTTTAAGAAACTGCACTTTGGCATTGGCTTCCCTTCACAGCCATGGAGGTTGCCCCTTGGTTTTGGTTCATTCCACCCTCCATTTGCAAATCAGTTGCTCGTTTCTTGTTGTTTATTTAAATTCTGCATCACTTCTTCTTCTCTCCTGTTTTGTATTTCTCTTTGTCCTGGTGTTCCTTCATCCTCCTTTCCTCCCTCCTTCCTACACGGCACCACCATTATCTTCCATCCATCCTCTCTCATCCCTACATCCTTTTCTTGGTGTTGGGTCATTCGCTATAGGCTGCCAAGGTGAGACACTTTCTCCCTATCCATCCATCCATCCATCCATCCATCCATCCATCCATCCATCCATCCATCCATCCATCCATCCATCCATTGCTTTATGCATTAGACCAAACGCTTTAACTGCAGTGTTCCTTAACGTGTCTGCCTGCTCTTATTTTCTCATCTTTACGGCAAAAAAAATGTCCATCTTCATCCATGATTTGATTAATTTTGCAGTCAGTCAGTCTTGGGCTGTGACAGTAAGTGAATCTACCAAAAGACAGTACAATCCATCAGATTTTTTGATGATAATCTATGTCTACACAGTCATCAATGAACCATTTTAAAATCCATTTTAAATGGATTCACGTGGATTGTGAGCAAAGCCTCAACTCTCATGGTTACTACCACCTCTGTTGGTATCAATAGTAAGGCTGTCCAACATGTTTCCACAGAGCACATTGGCCTGATCAAAGCTACTTCACAGATTAATTTGACATTAACATGCATACATCAGTCTGACACAGTTCACAGAGCTCGTTGTTTGTCCTCAAATGAAAATTCAAAATTCATCCAAAGTTATCCTCCTTCTGTCTGTCCTACATACATGATGCAACAAAACATCCTTTCATTGGTCAATAAGAGTCTAAATGCTGACTGAAGACAAAAAGAGAAGATGCACATTTAATATGTAATAGTTGAGACTGAAAGTTTGTTCCTGACCTTGTTTCAGCTGAAGTCACATTAACTTTCCTGGTTTTTGTCTTCTTCGTTTTTAACAACAACATAGTATTTAAATGTAACAGCCGACAAAGCGGCAACCTCCATGGCTGTGAAGTGAAGCCACTGTAGAAGTGCCAAAAACTGCAGTTCCTCGAACATCCACTAGATGCTGACTACAGAACGAGTCAGTCTCCATTAGCCCCTATGTTAAAATGTCCAACTTCACAGCAGAAATAAACACGTTTACAGCCAGATACTAAATCAGTTTTGGTCTCTATAGACGATCCACATCTTTGCCGATTTTTAGATTAGCCGGGAGGTGGCAGAGGCATGATTGCCAAGATAGCGGCAACCAGAGCCACCACACTGAGCTTCACAACGGCTCTTCAGACATCTATGGGTGACGTCAAAGATACTGTACAACATCCATGTTTTATACTGTCTATAATTTCAGTATCATCACAATAATATATAATCATTTCTTAGAGGAAAAACTTCTCCAACTGCAATGCTTGCTTGGTCAAAAAGATATATATAAACCCTCTGGGGTCTGAGCAATCACCCATGATTGCAGAAGCAATTGATAGGGCCATTGATAGGACTTCAGAGGGTTAAAATGTATCAATTCAATGTCAGACCAGTGGGTTAAGATGGACATTTTAGCTGTGAGAGAATTCTTCCCAGAAATGTGACTGCTGAAGTTTGGTTTAATTTCTGCACTAACCGCTTCTAGTTCAATTACATCTCTGAGTGTAATGTGCACTAGATGTGTTTATTGTATTCATTGCAATAGGCTTGTGTGACAGCTTTTGGCTGCATCAGTGACACTCAGCTGCACAGATGTGTTGAAAAAGCTTTTTAAGACTAAACAGTAGCTTAGTTTGCTTTCCTGTAGGACAAACAAACATTAGGCGGTTGAACTTTTGTAATTCAGTCTGGAATTGCACTTGAATTTTTTAAATATTTTTTCATGAAATAGTTCAGAATTGATCAAGTAAATGTTTATCTGAAATTACCGACATGGTGCTCTTTTCTGTTCAGTAACGTCCAAGATCTAAGTGCAATTGCAGCCTAACAAAAGCAATGAAACAATGTAAATGTATGTGTTTCCATTGCCAAATTAAGTGCCTGTGTGTGTTCAGATGATAAATAATTCATTAACTGTGTTGGAGGTAAGTTCACTTATTAGAAAAAGAAAGGTAAGTTTATATTTGTTGCCTTTCAGAGAGGTTGTTGTGGATTTGAATACTTTCTTTTGCCTGTCTCATCGTTCATCTTCTGTCACGTCGTCATCTGTCCATCACCAGGTTTCCCTGGTCGCAAGGGAGAAAGAGGAGACCCAGGTTTCCCAGGCCCTGCTGGAATGAAGGGAACCCCAGGACTGACCGGCACCCCTGGACCATCAGGGCCAAGGGGACCCCCCGGAGGACCAGGACCAGGAACTAGAGAGGGAGTCCCAGGAATACCAGGAAGGAAGGGTAGGTTTGAGCTACTGTTTATCACCACAGTTTATATTCTTATTTCTCCTTACAGAGACAACAGCATTTTGAATGTCTTTGTCTTTCCACAGGTGAGATCGGTTTCCCAGGACTGATGGGTTTCCCTGGACTGCCAGGTCGTCCTGGAAGCCCAGGGTTTCCTGGACAAAAAGGACTGGCTGGAGGACCCGGAAGAGACGGACTCTCCGGTGGTCCCGGATACCCCGGACAGAAAGGTAAAGTGTCATAGTTGCTCATGCTCAGAATAGCTACGGCACAAGGATGCACGAGGACCAGGACACAGTCCAGTGGAGTCACAGTAACATCCATGTGGTTATACTTCTGTAGGTGACAGAGGATACCCTGGAGCCCCCGGCTTGCCCTCTAGTTCTCCTCCATTACATTATGCGGAGAAAGGAGAACCTGGAATTCCTGGTGGCAACGGTCTACCTGGCTTCACCGGACCCAGAGGTAAGACTACGTCCCATCTATTTGTTTTTGGGTTTAAAACAAACATAATCGGTAAATTATGAGCTTTTGGCTGTGAACTGTCCTGGAAAATTCATCTCATGCATCCAGAATCATGCTATTAGTAATATTCTGGATAAAATCTTTGTCTTAAATGCAGCTTTTCCTTTCAACAGTTACTAATTTAAGTCACCAAGAAGTTCTTTATCCTGCCAAATTTTGTCGTACAGAACTGTGCAACAATTTTATTAGAGCTCACACGTTTTCTGATCTGGTTGTCTGGTTTCAGGTGATAAGGGTTTTCCAGGTCAGCCTGGTCGTCAGGGTCTGCCTGGACTTCCTGGTTACGCTGAGCAGAGTAAAGGACAGCGGGGAGAACCTGGATTTCCAGGACGACCGGGATCTCCAGGCTACCCCGGACCAAAGGGAGAAGCTGGAATCGTGGGATTCCCTGGCACGTCTGGATCAAGAGTAAGAAAATACACATTTAACACATTTAACACATTTATGTGCGACATGCAGTGAGTTCAACCGGCAAGATTCAAACTCTGATGGCTCCTTTCAGGGTGATGATGGTCCACCGGGTTTCCCAGGCAACCCTGGAGAATTTGGTCGTTCTGGTGGAAAAGGTGGGTTTAAATATCATAGCACACACACACCAAAAAAACATCCTCATAAATACTAATGAATAATTTAACCTATAAATCTATGGATTGATTCACATGTTTTGCTCCTCAGGTCAACCCGGAGATTCATATGGTTATCCTGGTGGTCCAGGAGCTAAAGGCCAGCCCGGAGATTCAGGCTTCCCAGGTAAGAGTCAACATGACTTAGGTGGCTACACCTCACCAGCTGGAGCCCAAAATGTCATCCAACTCACCAGATTGATTGTCTTTCCTCAGGTGGCCGTGGCAATGATGGCGCCCCCGGTGACAATGGTTATCCAGGAGGTTCAGGTTTCCCTGGTCAGAAAGGAGCTCCTGGTGAGCCAGGACGTCCTGGAACAACAGGTGAGACTGCAACTGCAACAGACAAGAGAGTCAAGAGATCCACATTCGGAGGAGGCCACCAGATAGTAACATATTTGCCTTGTCCTCTTTGTAGGCGCTCCTGGTTTCCCTGGACCAAAGGGCCAGAACGGCTACCCAGGAAGAAGTGGGACAGATGGATCACCTGGTCAGCCTGGTGGTCCTGGAGGTCCTGGATCCAAAGGTGAGAGATATTTACTTTCTGTTTCCAAATGAGACAAGATAACACAACAAGAAAGAATGCTCACTCTGTTGGGGGTTTTTTTTAGGTTTGCCCGGAGCTCCTGGTTTGGATGGACTGAATGGCCTTGGTGGACCTAAAGGTCTCCCTGGAACTCCAGGCAAGGGGCTCATTATACACACCAGAGTCTGATAAAAACTGACAATATTCAGCGAAAAAATAAAAGTAAGTGTTGCGTTTGTATCCAGGTCCAAGCGGAGGAGGTCGTCCAGGTGCCCCTGGTATTCCAGGACTGAAGGGAGAGAGAGGAGTCTCCTACCCAGGAGGTCCAGGCTTCCCCGGACCGAAGGGAGAGAGAGGAAATTCAGGTGAGACGGACTTCAGGTGAATTAGATATTCTGATTGGATGTGAATGAAATAAAATCAAAATAATGACTGTTTCTGTGTTAGGTGGACCTGGACTCCCAGGGTTCCCCGGGCGTCCCGGCCCTCCTGGTGAGACGAGGGTGTCAGATGTTCCCGGACAAATTGGAGACCCCGGCCTCCCTGGACTGGATGGAGAGTATGGTAAATACATTTCTTTAACCCAATATCCTTTGCTTTCCTTCCATTGAACTTTTGTTTTCTATCCTCCCTCAAGCCAATTCCTTTCCTTTCCTTCAACCTGATTTCCTTTCCTATTTTCTTTCCTTCCCTTTTTCCCCTTTTCTTTCCTTTCGCTTCCTGTCCTCTCCTTCCCCTAAAAACCTCTCCTCTCACCCCCAGGTTTCCAAGGTCCTCCAGGTCCTCCTGGGCCACCTGGTCCAGGCACAGACCAGGGAGACAGAGGTGATCCAGGACTCCCGGGCTTCCCAGGCTCCCCCGGCAGGAAAGGAGATTCAGCAGGCCCTGGAGCCTCCGGACTCCCTGGCAGCCCCGGTTTTAAAGGTGAAGGGGACCTTCATACAGACTTCAAACGTTTCTGTCTTTCTTTGAGTTTCTCAAAAAAGAAATAAATGAAAATGTCTGGTTTTCAGGAGCACGAGGTGAGCCTGGATACAGCGGAGGTTCTGGTCTCAAGGGTTACGCTGGTGACCCCGGTTACTATGGAGGCAAAGGACCCAAAGGAGTTCGAGGTAGGGGGACATCTTTACCAGAAATGGATTGTGATGGTTGAGGAACTCTTCCACCACTCTCCTATCCACATTCTTCCTGTATTTTCGCCCTTCACCCGACCTCCATCCTTCTCTCTCCAGGGCGTCCTGGCCGCAAAGGTATCCCCGGAGTCATGCTGCCCCCACGGGATTTCGTGCGACCCTTCGGAGATGTGGGCTTTCCCGGTGAAAAAGGAGGTCCCGGTGCCCCAGGAGGACCCGGTCTGCCAGGAACGTCCGGGCATCCAGGTTAGTCTGGTCTGGTCAGCAGTGTAGCTGTTGTATTTCAATGTCAGTCATAATAGTGATACTCTGAAAGCCTGATATTTTCTGAGGTAGTACAGTGTAAAAACACTGGTATGGACTGATCAAATATAACAGAAACATAATCAAGAAAAGAAATATGAAAAGAAATATGAAAATAGAAATGACAATAAACGTTTGTGTTAACACTCTCCTGCTGTAGGTCCTAAAGGTCATCCTGGTTCTGTGGGTAAACTTGGCAGGACTGGACCTGCTGGTCTCCCTGGAGCCAACGGTGACCCAGGACCCCCTGGTTTCCCTGGAGCCACTGGAGAACAAGGTCTGTATGTCTGTCAAAGATGAAGTTATAGTCCAACTGTTTGATCCTGAAGAAACGTTTGATCTTGAAGAAAGAGCTTTAACTTTATCTCCATTGTAACATCTCTCTTATTTTCCATCTCCTTCAGGTTCTCCTGGTGCAGCCGGTCGTCCCGGCGCCCCCGGCGGCGTCGGCCGCAGTTACAGCATCGGCTACACTCTGGTGAAGCACAGCCAGGACTCTCAGGTCCCCATGTGTCCACAGGGCATGGCCAAGCTGTGGGACGGATACAGTCTGCTGTACGTGGAGGGACAGGAGAAGGCACATAACCAGGACCTCGGTATGGAAACACTTTAATAACACGTTGTTACAGTGGTACAGATATTTCAGCTCATTATAGAGGAGATATCCAACACAACTGGCTAAGACATTAAAAACTAGTGAGTCGACAACTTTGTTAGAGGCTGCTGAGCCCGGTTAAAAACACCTGAAACCTCTCTGTCTCTCCAGGTCAGCCAGGGTCGTGCCTCCCCAGGTTCAGCACCATCCCTTTCCTGTACTGCTCCCCCAACGAGGTTTGCTACTACGCCAGCCGCAACGACAAATCTTACTGGCTCTCCACAACCGCGTCCATACCCATGATGCCTGTGGGTGAGCAGCAGATTCAGGCTTACATCAGCAGGTACGGTGTGATCTCTTGGCTCATTAATGGTTTAAATAAAGTCAATTAGGACTGCGGTCTAAAGGAGGTTTTTCTCTACAGGTGTTCTGTGTGTGAAGCTCCGTCTCAGGCCGTGGCAGTCCACAGTCAGGACTTGACCATCCCCACCTGTCCTCCAGGCTGGAGGAGTCTCTGGATAGGATACTCCTTCCTCATGGTACACGAGACTTTAAATAACTGAAATTTGTAGTTTTAAAAATAGAAACAACTGCACTGAATGACATTTTAACTACATCCAAAACCTGCAAATCTGTCCTTTGCAGCACACGGCAGCCGGCGCTGAGGGTGGTGGTCAGTCCCTGGTCTCTCCTGGCTCCTGCCTGGAGGATTTCCGCGCAACACCATTCATCGAGTGCAACGGAGCCAAGGGCACCTGCCACTACTTCGCCAACAAGTACAGCTTCTGGCTCACCACTGTAGATCCCAACCAGGAGTTTGTGTATTCGCCAGGACAGGAGACCCTGAAGGGAGGCCAGGAGCGCTCCAGAGTCAGCCGCTGTCAAGTCTGCAGCAAGATCTTGTAGTAGTAGGAGGAGGTGAATGGAGGAAGGGAAATATCAGGAGGTGATAAATTAACACCTCAAAGGAAAATTTGATTATAAAGAGATCTGTAAAAACAAGAACAAGTGACTGACTGAAAATGAGCCCCTCTCCTGCTTTACTGGTGGTTTCAAAATAGAGTCAAACTACATTGGCCCCTGTTTTTTAGAAAGGCTTATTAACAAAAAAAAAAAAAAAGAGGAGTTGGTGGGAGGAAATGGATTTGAGAAGGGCTCCAGATGGATTCCCCTTCTCTAGATTATCACTGACAATGGTGCTATTATGTTCTTTGTGTTTATTTTGTGTCTGTTTTCTCGTTACGGTTCTTGGCGAGAATCATTCTCGGCTACCTCGGAGAGTGCCACCTTCTTTTGGATAGCACTGCACCGCTTACACACCAACCAAGGGCTGGACGTCAGCTTCAGATGAGTCAGTTCAGACAGGAAAGTCAAACAATTCTCAGCTCAGTCTAAAGTCTTAAAGTTTTCTGAACTGATCCAACTGAAGCAGACGATTCTGGTTCAGAAACACCTTAAATCTTTGCTTCTTTTGTATTTACTGCAGACTGAAACCACTTTAACCTGCAGTTATGTTAAAGCCTTTGAAAACTGGTGGTTTTGCACGTTTTGCTATGCTTCGAGAGATTTGAGACTTACTTGAGGTGAAGTGAAACGTTATAGTGAACAATTTGTCATTAACGTCCAAATCACCCGCCAAAGTGCAACTTTACTTCAAAATGAGACAATTAGGAGAAACTTATGAATAATAAAGAGTTCTGTGTTTTGTTTTAAAGAGTTGGCAACAGATATAATAACATGTTTTCTTATTAATTGACTTCAGGATTTCATTTAGATCCATTTACCAACAAATATCTCAGATATTTGTTGGTAAATGGATCTTTAAGCAAGTCTCACTTCTCTACGAGTTGATTCTCAGAGTTTTTGGAAATCTGATAAACCAGCGACAGTCTGAAATCGAAAGACGTGACATAGGATGAGTGTGAATGTTGGAGTCCAGCTGCTCGTAAAGCTGCATTATCATCACACTTTGTAAGTTATCGTGCAAAATTGCCAGAGAAGTCCTGACTTTACTATGCATGTGTCATGTTTCATGTATACTTCACAATAGAAATCTGTGGTGCTACAATACCCTGACAGTTGCAATATTTAGAATGTTCTTACTAACCAGGCTAACCGGCACTTTTCCTCTAAGAAAAATACAAAAACCTCTGCAACAGCTGACTGTAATGACTTGAATGAGGCCACCCATTCATATATATATTGCACTGATGTGAACTCATATGGGTTGTAGAACAATAAACAAGTCAAATCTTATCTTAGGTGCTTATTTCCACTTCCACAGGCTTCATCTTTACGTTGTGACCAAAATAGTGTTGTTGTTTTGTTTTTTTAAACCCTTCATTCTCACTAAATTTGCAACAGGAAACCAAACACACACACACATACACACACACACTCTCTGATAGATTGTTAATTATTGCTGTACATAGTGCTTACTGTATTTCACAGCAAAGTATGTTAGAACAAAAGTCTATAATGCTGTCTGCTCTTTTATTTTGATTTAAATTTTTTTGTTTTCTAAAAACCAGTTTATGTTTTTTCTGTCCTTGGATGTAAAAGAGGAAAAAAGTTTTTCCTTCCTGTACACATCGATTCTGCAGCCAAAATTTGTGAATACTGATTCGCGGTGGTGCGCAAAGACGTGTAAGATCAAAAATTTTGTTATGTTGACTTTGGTTCGGAAATGTGAATTAAAAGTGTGGTTAATATCTGACTGACTGTAACATCATCCTTGGACAGTGAAAGCTACTGGGTGACTTGTAACCACTATGACCACTGTGTCTCTCTGCTGGTAGCCCTGATTTTATTACTTATGTCACATTTTTCTTCTTTTGTTTATTTTATTTTTTTGCCAGCTTTTGTTGTTTTGTAATCTAGATTGTAATTATTTTACTTCAGTCATGATACTATCCCCTGGTTTTATTTACTGAGATGGGAGGGAATGGGAAGATAACGATGTGTACATTAAATATTATGGAGAAAAAAAAGAAAAATGCTTTTAGGATGTTTTTTTTTTTATATATATATATATGGAAAAATATATTCACCACTGATGATTTAACAGATAAAACAACTGTTTTTCCAAAACCAATGAGTGTTTATGCAGCAACTGGAAGTGCCTGGTGACAGAAAAGAAATGCAGTTTTCCTCAAAGAGGATCCAGAACAAACAAACAAAAAGAAACGGTTATAACCTGTCTGTTTCTGTAATGTGCATTTCTGTGCTTACACACTTTGAAATAAAGCCTCTAAACTAACTGAGAATTTTCTCTGCTGGTTTATTATAACCTAAAAAAATTGATAATAATATATTAACTGATCTTTTACAAGCTGCAACTTGTACTTACCTTTTCCCTCTCGTCTCGAACTTCCCATCACTACTGAATTGGTGTAATCCCGGTCACATCACAACTAAAGAACCACTCTGTAGCCCGGATGTTGACCTGCTAGCCGTCGGACTCCGCCCATACTACTGGTGAGAGAGATCCCGCATGTTCCATCGTTGTCCTGTACATCCCTCCCTCTGCAAACCAACATCTGCCTGCAGCCCATTGGACCTTTAATATATATATTGTTCTTATATGGGGTTTACATCATTGTTTTTGTTTGTTGTATACTGGAGTATTGTAACAAAAAATGGAATTATTAAAGATTTCTGATTCTGAGTGAAATATCCAGCTCCCTAAAAAGAACCGAACTCCCCATCACTTCCCATCACTTTGATGAGTCAAATAATCTGATTCCCATAAAAAAAACCGGACTTCCCACACTACTGAACTAGTGTAATCCCGGCCACATCACAACCAAAGCACAGCTCAGTAGCCCGGATGTTGACCTGCCAGCCGTTTATATATATATAATATATATATATATATATAATATATATATATATATATATATATATGTCTATGTGTATATATATTTACATATGTTGTTTGGTTGTTTGTATACTGGAGTATGTGTAACAAAAATGGGATTATTAAAGTATTTCTGATCTGAATCAGACTCCCGGACTCCCTAAAAAAGAACCGAACTAACCATTGCACTGAGTCAAATTCCGACTCCCTAAAAAAGAACCGAACTTTCCATTGCAGTGAGTCAAATGATCTTACTCCCTAAAAAAGAACCGAACTTCCCAATCTATCTCAATCCTAATCCCGGTCACATCACAACTAAAGAACAGCTCTGTAGCCCGGATGTTGACCTGCTACCGTTAATTAATATTATATATATATATATAATATTGTTCTTAATAGATGGTTACGTGTTTACATATGTTTTTTTGTTTTGTTGTATACTGGAGTATTGAAATTTGGGATTATTAAAGTGATTCTGATTCTGATTCTGAGTCAAATGATCCGACTCCCTAAAAAGAACCGAATCCCATCGCTATTAAGAGACACACACACACTCCGGATATTACCCAGCAGCCACCGGAAAGCCTAGCATCACAAACAACAACAACAGCAGCTAGCCGTTAGCCGTTAGCTCGGGAGGGAAACGCGAAGTTTGTTTTTTCTTCTGGTTTGGTGACAGACTAACAGGTGAGTTACGTCACCGACAACCGACGGAGCGTCTGTGGCACGAGCTGGCTCACGCATGTTGCGGTTTAACCCGCATTTTGGATC